>NC_141043.1:48687500-48702500 GCF_052040795.2 Danio rerio | reverse complement strand
CCGACCAATCACAGTGCTTGCTCTACATGTCATTGCGACGTGTAGTTACATTTTTTGAGAGTTGCACGTCAGTGACGGCCACAGCGTAGGGCTATGCATCGACGCGTATGCTATGCCGTAACACACATACTTGACGCAGAAGTATAAATCAGCCTTAATTTGGCATTGTACGATGGTTAATGTAGAACATTCCGATAGACGATGGCATCGTTGTCGTAGGTGGCGGTGAATTAAGGATCTATAAATAATGAATTGCAGGGTGTCTGCAGGGTCTTAAAGTATTAAAAGTTGATAAATCATGAGAAAATGAAGGCCCTTAAAAAGTATTAAAGTCTTAGGCTGCTTTCACACCTGTGAATGGATTCACTTGTTCTGAAACAGGGATTAAAAATGTTACAGTGTTGCTCTTTGCTCTTGGAGCGGTTCGCTTTCACACTGCAAAGTTTCTAAACGAACCAAAAGAGCTAAAACAAGTCACGTGTGAGTAAACTCTCCTCACATTGGTCAGAGTGTCAGGGTTTAGTCCTGCTCAGCTGTCATGCGTCCTTATTTTAATTATGAAAATGAGCAACAAGACATTATAAGCGGAAAGCTGCGCTTTAATTTTGAATGGTGACGCCTACAGACATCATCACCAAGTATAAATCAGAGTAATGACTTTCTCATACAGAGCCCTTGGCTAGAATTATACATTATAGGCTTTACATTATAGAGAGACATAACAGATAAACCAAAACTGCAGTTTGGTTAATTTTCCTAACGGATAAACAGCTCTCGTTAATATAATAATAATAATAAAAGAGTAATAATAACATGCTTTCACTTTCGTACAGGTAAGAATGACCTCCCGCCCTACTCATTCTCTCTTCTTATAGCCGTATGCCTATTACATATCCATAAAACACTGTGATATAGCCGGGCTCGGATCATTTTGCTTTCTCACTACAATCGATCCTCTCCAGACCTCGTTTCAATCGAGCCGAGAGCACCTTATTCAGGCGATCTCAGACCGATTGATTTGGCATGGATCTGAGCGTGAGTGCTGGATTCACCAGGGTCTCTACAGGTTTTATCAAGTAAAATTTAAGACTTTTTAAGACCATTTTAAGACCATAATGAATCAAATTTAAGACTTACACTTATGCAAAAGGTAAAATCTTAATTACATTAAAAACAAATGTTATTAAAATTTAGAGAATTAACACGTATTAATAAGTAAATAGTTAATAAATAAACATTGCTTAATTTTTATTGAAATACTGTTAGTGATTGGATGGGTGTTGGCCCAATTAGGTATAGCTTTACATGGATATAGGAAAATAAAGACTCGTTTAAAATGATTTAAGACCTACAGCACAATATTTTAGTGAATTTAGGACTTTTAAAGGCCTAAAAGTTTGTTTTCGGAATTTAAGACTTTAAGACCCAGCAGATACCCTGTCCACATATGCCAAACGAACCGCGCTAACTGGGCAAATGAGACCGGTTCTGAAGCAAAAGGTGTGAAAGCACCCTTAATTGCATTTTATGAGGTCTTAAATTTTGTTCAAGCACTGTCCAAAGTGTTTGAAAGAGTCCAAGTGACTCTAAAAATGCATGAATATATTTATTTTTCTCCTAATAATAACAACTGTGTGCTCAGTCCACCGCCATCGTCCATTGCGATGTTTCACTTTATACATTATATGATGTCAAATTGGTCGACATCGTCCAACTCTATCTGCGACACAACTACTTTAAAACTCCTGCAGTCTGAGCATTCAGTTATCCACTGAGAAACTGTTTGTTTTGGTCATTTTTAATTAAAATCTGACCTTCTCTGATTGGGTGAAATGCACTTGGCTACGCCCCTCCAAACATTATTTCACTTTGAATGAAAGATGAAAGGCAGGACTCAACAATAAACCCCGCCCCCTACTCAATACTGTGTTTCAGTTGGACATGCATCATCATACCAAATTAAAAGTCTGCATCAACTTCTAATTGACACTGATATTAAATGAGGACAGGTAACACTCAGCTTGAAAAAACTATATAAACTATATATGTAAACTATATCTAGGTCCTGCTCAGTATTGTTCATCAGTAAGGTTAGCTAATATATATATATATATATATATATATATATATATATATATATATATATATATATATATATATATATATTCTTTATTTTTTGTTATGTTTCCTGAAGAAATGGCTGCATGTAGATTGTGAATCTGGCGCCACCTTGTGTCTCTAAATTTTAGTGCAATAATTCTAAAATGGGCAGCACAGTGGGTAACACAATCGCCTCATAGCAAGAAGGTCGCTGGTTCGAGCCCCAGCTGGGTCAGTTGGCTTTTCTGTGTGGAGTTTGCATGTTCTCCCTGTATTGGCGTGGGTTTCCTCCAGTTGCTCGGATTTCCCCCACAAGCCCAAAAACATGAGGTACAGGTGAATTGGGTAAGCTAAATTGTCCGTAGAATATGTGTGAGTGTGTATGGATGTTTCCCAGTACTGGGTTGCAGCTGGAAGGGCATCCGCTGTGTAAAACATAAGTTGGCGGTTCATTCCGCTGTGGCAACCCCTGATTAATAAAGAAACTAAGCAGAAAAGAAAATGAATGAACAATTTTAAAAGGATCTTCATTCATTTTTTTCCTTCGGCTTAGTGCCTGATTATTAGGGGTCACCACAGTAGAATGAACCGCCAACTATTCCAGCATATGTTTTACCCAGCAAATGCCCTTAAATAATGTTATTCTTAGACGCTGGCTAGACATTTAGATTTTGGTCACCTGACATCACAACCTAAATCTAACCTAATATTAACGTCTTATGATGTTGTGTGTCTGCTGGGCAATAACCAAATGCACTACAGAATATTACGTTTACACACATCCACAAATAACATGTAAACGCATCAGCTTTTCACAGTGTAATACTCACTACTCTTGAGTACTTTTGAAAGGGCTTCTTTTTACTTTGAGTAATATTTACAGCAGATACCTTTACCCTACTCGCACTACATTTTTAAACAAGTAGTGGTACTTTTACTTGAGTATGATTTTTCACTACTCTTTCCACCACTGCTGACAGGGTATTCGAGTGTCATCATGTGACAGATGTAGAGGTATGTTGTGTGACTGCTATACAGGAAGTTATTATAGGTTAGATACAAATCACGGTATTGTGGTCACTGCTCTAAAATGTTTTTTTTTTTTTAACTGTCTGGATAAAAAAACATTCCCACATTGAACAAAACACATTTTATTTTAGGAACCAGAATATTTTGAAACGGTATGTCAGGCCAAATAATTAAAATAAATCAGAGGTGCACCAACTCTGTGAACTCAAACCAGAAACTTAACCTGGATGATGGAGGCTTTCAGCGGTGCTTCTGACTGAGCCCAGCCCAGTTTGATAAACTGTTGTCGGTGTAGGCAGGAGGATTTCCCCCGGTACACCAACAACAGGCGCTACGTCATAAGCACGCCCCCACAAGAGGAAGCTCTCGATTGGTTAACGTGGTGCGAATGTCCGCTCAAGTTCAAATTTTTGAACCTGAGCGATTCGCGTGAAACACGTGATACACGCGTCTATCACGCATAACGCTTAACTTGCGCTGCTTCATTTGCGCGATTGCATTATTCGCGCTGCCTTAATCGTGCGTATCGCGCCGCAGGATGTCTAGTCGCATCTTTGCATTGATTTAACATGTAAATCACTCCCACTTGACGCTTTCGCGTCTGGTGTAGATTACGGGTTGGGTGATGTCGACCAATTTGCCATCAAACGATGTCTAATATGAAACATCGCGATGGACGATGGCATCGTCATCTTAGGAGGATTTCCCCCGGTACACCAACAACAGGCACTACGTCATAAGCACGCCCCCACAAGAGGAAGCTCTCGATTGGTTAACGTGGTGCGAATGTCCGCTAAAGTTCGAATTTTTGAACCCGAGCGATTCGCGGGATACACGCGTCTATCACGCATAACTTGCACTGCTTCATTTGCGCGATTGCATTATTCGCGCTGCCTCAATCGTGCGTATCACGCCGCAGGATGTCTTGTCGCATCTTTGCATTGATTTAACATGTAAATCACTCGCACTTGACGCTTTCGCGTCTGGTGTGAATTACGGGTTGGGTGATGTCGACCAATTTGCCATCAAACGATGTCTAATATGAAACATCGCGATGGACGATGGCATCGTCGTCTTAGGCAGCAGTGAGTGAATTATGAATAATTAATAATAATAATTAATTTATGAATAGTTCATAATGAATTAATTATTTGTAGCCTACTGTTTTAACTTTGTTTTACCTATAACCAAAACATTCATGAATAAAGAGACGTTACACACATAATTACCTCCTGTCAATCACTTTTTCCGTGGGACTCGTGAATAAGCAGAGTGATCTGTGTCGGTATAATGGCATTGACGAACCTGGTTGGTAAAAAAGGTGCACAACCAACAGAAACCAACCAACAGTATCTGAGGTTTTCGCTAAAATGACTAAGTACTAGCGTAAAAGAGAAAGATTAAACCGCGTACTTCCATACTATACAGTACGCTAAAATCAGTATGTGTGCTGAGTAGTGTGCAGTATGCGAGAAGTACCCGGATGACTTACTACTTCCGGCGAGATTCTGAAGTGCGCATCCCATGCACGCTGCTCTATCCCATGATGCCCCGCGAGCGAATTCATGAATGGGAGTAATGCGACGCAAATTACGCAGGTATCAAGTGACTGTCAAAATGGTGAATGTAGTACGTCCGAATTCCATTCATACTTTTCACATTCATACTGTATAGAATGCACTTTTCTAACGGCCGAGTAGTATGTTTAAATTAAAATGCAGTACTTACTGAGTAGTAGGCGGTTTGGGACGCAGCCATAGTGTGTGTGTGGTCACGTGACGTGCGTTTTCAGCGGTAGTGTGGAAAGAAGGAGGGCTGCTCAGACATGCTTGGTGAACACCAGAGTGGATCATTTTCATTCTAAAATGCCATTTAAAAACTAAGACTTATTAGTGTAAACAGGGTCTGAGTGTGTATTTTTCGCGAGCGGATTTGCAACGGGGGCGGGGCGGAGGATCGCGATGCCGACTTAGCATCGTGGTGGTGTCTGCTATGGACAATGGCATCGTCTATCGGCCCAACCCTAGAGTGAATGCAGCATACAAGTATAGGGTGCAATTTTGGATACAGCCTCGGTTTACACCTGGGGTGACCCGATGACCTTCACAGCCAATCACAGTCATTTGTTTAAAGGGCCATGAAACCCCCTCGTTTCAGCAGGGTGTTTTCACACCTCTACTTTGGAAAAAGTCAGAAAAGTGGGCGTGTCCAGCTCTGTTTAGGGGGGAGTGTCGGAGGAACTAAAGTGGGAGGGTGTGGGAGTGTCTATTTGGGCACGCGCGAGTTTCAGTCAAAATACTCACACATGAGAAAGTGATGGTGTTTAACCTACGTGGACATCTGTAGTCGAATTATTTGCCAAATTATTAAATGGTGGACTTTAACTGCAGTTTGGCTCTTTTATTCAGGGAATTCAGTCATGTTCCTCGCGACAAACGAGATATTTGATTCGAGGAACTGCTCTAAGCGTGTATTTTTCATGCAATGTTTGATACCGCACGGCGAATGAGAGAAAAAAACCCTCCGCATTTCCCGGAAACTTAGATGCACACGGCAGGTAGTGTCAGAAAGCCGCGTGTGTTATTCCGGTCACAAAATGCGGTGCTATGTTTGCACTCAGTGCAATAGTTAACTTAATTCGATACGAACAAACTGAATAAACAAAGAGCACTGGTCGCTCACTTACCAAATCTGTAGAGACAGAACAATCACCAGCAACTAGAGCCGCGTCTTTAGAAGAGGAGACTAAACGTTACAAGCAAATTTTAGCGTTTGCAGATGAGTACAGCTCTCAGGTAAACAATAATCCTCCTTAGACACGTAAGTTATTGTTGTCGAGCGTCGCGTACACTGTTAATCCACACGTGACTCCAGCTGAGCTCTCACAGAGAGAAAATGAAAACGAAACTTAATGGCAGCAAACTATAAAAGCAACACTTCACGCTTGTTTTGCCAACACAACGTGGCGTCTCTGTGGCGTAAACACGGTGACGCTAATGAATAGTAATGAAGTTGCACAATAGAGCGCGCTGATTGGTTTGAACCAAGCCTTACTCATGCATTAATGCAGCACACTGTAAGACGTAATAAGACACACTCTGGCACAGACATCCAGTCTGCATGCTGGAATACACGCTATTATGTCATGACCGTGACGCAGCTTCAAAAATTCGTTTCAAACCGGAAGTACGAATTTGCTTGAAATAACGCAAAAACAACCAATTTACACTTTTTAGTGAAATATAGGTGTCCTAATAGTGTTTATAGCAGTGTGGGACACATATACGACTGTCAACAGCTCAACACATGTGTTTTGGTGTTTAGTGACCCTTTAAGAATGCACTCAAATGTTTATGTAATTTTTACATTCCAGTACTAATTGGGACTGAGGTTGACACTTTCAACAAGCCTCAAAATGAGCATTTGCATTTCCACTGAAACACAGCCGTTGTGTATAATATTGACCATTTTCAGTTGTAAGTTGTGTGGTTTAAACTTTAAACATACCCTGTGTGTGTGTTTATCAGTGGATACAGGAACCTGGAGAAGAAACCGGGTCCGCTAGTGAAGCGTGTCAGTGTGTACGGAAACTCCTCCCTCATTATTCCTGCATTTGCATATGTAATCTGCACCTCGCCATCCCTCCGGGTCCTCCGAGTCCTGCAGCCAATCAGACCTCAGCAGCCGGTGCTGTTTTTCAGCCCACATTACCTGCGTGCTCTGGACCGCTTCTGGAAGGGGCGTGGCCTCAAGGAGAGGCGCCTCTCTACTGGCTTTATGCTAATTAGCGCTGCACTTGAAATGTGTGAGCACGTGCACGTGTACGGATTCTGGCCCTTCGGCACCGACCTGCAGGAAAACCCCATTCCTTACCATTATTATGACCAGATGAGGAGCGGGTCCGTTCACCGCATGCCGGAGGAGTTTCTGCGTCTCCTGCAGCTCCACAGCCAGGGGGCGCTAACGCTGCACCTGCAGCCCTGTGACACGCACTGAAACGCTGCATTAACGGTGCACATTACTCATTTATTCATGTGAGAGCACATTACAGGCTGCTGCTGTTCTTCAGGCAGTGTAATTTAGGAAAACGGGGAAGCTCAGCAGTATTTATGCATCATCTGTACATCAGTGTGTGCCTTTAAGATAATCATGTCAGATTTAGCTCACTTTAAGATGGTTCACCCAAACATTCTGTCACCTTTATGAATTTCTTTTGTTGAAGATATTTCGAAGAAAGCTGGAAACGTAACAATTTTTTTTTTTAGCATTCTTCAAAATATCTTCTTTTGTGTTCAACAGAAACTCACAAAGCTTTAAAACTGCATGAGGGTGTTCAATTACTTTTTTGGGAGAACTGTTCCTTTAAAAGGGATTGTTTTGTCCTCCGGCCGTGCAGCTCTTACTCTGGTGTTGTTTACTGAGACTTGAAATACACAGAGAGAAATGTTTAATGCGTTTGATATGGACATAAGTTATTTATAAGTTGAATGCATTTGATTTTGTGTTAGTGAAACTGTTGAAATAAAAGCATTTTCTAACATGTTAAATATCTATATTTGGTTCAGAGTGTCACTTGGTAGGGCCATCTGCAGATTTATACGCAAAATTTTGTAAAATAATAATATACAGTTGAAGTCAGAATTATTCGCCCCCACTGTTTATTTTTCCCCCAATTTCTGTTAAAATGAGAGCAGATTTTTTCAGCACATTTCTAATTTACATTTACATTTAGTCATTTAGCAGACGCTTTTATCCAAAGCGACTTACAAATGAGGACAAGGAAGCAATTTACACAACTAAGAGCAACAATGAATAAGTGCTGTAGGCAAGTTTCAGGTCTGTAAAGTCTAAGAAGGGAAGTATTAGTAGTATTAGTAATTTTTTTTTTTTTTGTACAGTTAGTTTGATATTCAGAGAGGCAATTGCAGATTAGGAAGTAAAGTGGAGACTAAATAGTTGAGTTTTTAGTGGTTTCTTGAAGACAGCGAGTGACTCTGCTGTTCTGATGCAGTTAGGGAGTTCATTCCACCAACTGGGCAGATTGAGCGTGAGCGTTCGCGAAAGTGATTTCTTCCCTCTTTGGGATGGAACCACGAGGCGACGTTCATTCACAGAACGCAAGTTTCTGGAGGGCGCATAGATCTGCAGAAGTGAGTGCAGATAAGAAGGAGCAAGGCCAGAAGTCACTTTGTAGGCAAACATCAGAGCTTTGAATTTGATGCGAGCAGCAACTGGCAGCCAGTGCAAACGGACTAGCAGCGGAGTGACATGTGCTCGTTTAGGTTCATTGAAGACCACTCGTGCTGCTGCGTTCTGGAGCAGCTGAAGAGGCTTGATAGAGTTAGCTGGAAGCCCGGCTAGCAGAGAGTTGCAGTAATCCAGTTTGGAGAGAACAAGAGCTTGAACAAGGAGTTGAGCTGCATGTTCAGATAAGAAGGGTCGGATCTTTCTGATGTTCATAATAGTAATAATAATCATAATAATCATAATAGTGTTAATAACTCATCTCTAATAACTGATTTATTTTGATTTTGCCATGATGACAGCACATAATAATAGACTAGGGGCTCTTTTTTTGATGATGCATGCGCAAAGTGCAAAGCGCAGGGCGCAAATGCATTCAGGGCGTGTTAGGGTGCTTTAACCCTTGGTTCATTTGCCTGGACCGTACCCAAGATCGATTGTCTCCCCCTGCCACCTCCTCGGTTGGTTTGTGTTCACACTTGTCATTTTTCCAAGCGGCAACCTCCCGATCTCCCTCAGGAAGCCAATACTGCAGTAACTAAAACTGCAATTTATCGAAATTCCGCTAGTCCTGGCCACTCCTGGCTCCAAAACAGAGCAAATTTCAATTGAGCCCACTGTTAGAATGGCCAACTCTACAGCAGAAAAAAGGTGTTTACAGCCTGCTACAAAGAAAGATTTTGGGTCATACAGCTAATATTACCCTTCATGACAACTGTGAGGGGGTGAATTTTTTTTATAACTCATCCGTTTCCTTTATATTAAATTTGCATAATTTAGGGCGTGGCCACTTGAGTGACAGCTAAGTGTGCTCAAAAACCTGAGTTATATCCTAAAACACATGCTGTGCCCCATATGGTCTAAAACCTGCAGGTGGACAAATATTAGCTTGTTTTTAATAAAACAAATATAAATATGCATATAATAAATAATACTGCTAATAATAATAACATTATACAAATGCGAATTGAATGAACTGAAAAAGCCTCCCGAGATGAAGAAGGCATGAAGGCGGTGGTGTTTATATTTATGTAGACTAGAAAATAATATGTTTTGTAATATTTTAATCCTTATATGTATATCCTATATATATCCTTATTATATCCTATATATATATATATATATATATCCCTTAATCCTTAAATTCTTTTTCATTTGTAAAGATATTTGCGTATTGCTCTACATCTTGTGTGTATTAAGCAGTGTGTAAGCGAGGCGCACAACTAATACGCTCTGTGCTGGACAATAGACCGTCTTTGTTATGGTCTATTGAAAAATCTATTATAGTTTAACAACAAGGTAAACAACAATTGCGTTGCGCCTTGCGCCACATTGCGCCGGGTGTATGATAGGGCCCTAGATAGTGTCTATTCAAGACACTTCTATCCAGCTTAAAGTGACATTTAAAGGGTTAACTAGGTTAATTAGGCAGGTTAGGGTAATTAGGCAAGTTATTGCATAATGATGGTTTGTTCTGTAGACAAACCACTGTTGTACAACAACTTGCCTAATTTCCCTAACCTGCCTAGATAACCTAATTAACATATAGTGAAGCCTTTAAATGCCACTTTAAGCTGTATAGGAGTGTCTTGAAAAATTCAATTCACCTTTATTCGAATATCGCTTGTACAATGTAGATTGTGTCAGAGCAGCTTCACATAGAAGATCAGGGTAAATTGAAACGGTGTCAGTCCAGTTTTCAGAAGTTCAGTTTAGTTCAGTTCAGTGTGGTTTAATAATCACTACTGAGAGTCCAAACACTGAAGAGCAAATCCATCAATGTACAGCTCTACAGATCCCGAACCATGCAAGCCAGTGGCGAGGGAAAACCCAACTGGTGAAAGTAAAGTGCGCCTGGACTGCAGCTCTGCACAAAACGTTTGGCCATAAGAGAAATGGTCGTGCCCAACTGAGCCTGGTTTCATGGCAAAGATAAAATAAATCAATTACAAATGAGTAGGCCCACACAGAGTTACGCAGACTTTCGCAGATTTTTAGCACATCATTAATTCTGTTTATTTACTTCAGTAAATGTGTGTAAATCTAAATTTATTCAGTTTTTTTATTAATTACAGTAATATTGAAAATGTTCATCTGATTTATGTACAATGCAGTTTGTACAGTAATAGTTTGTCTTTTAGTAGAGATATTATATGAGAGACTTGCTTTGTTTACCAAATGAAGTGGATCTAATTGGATTGGCAATTTAAACATTAAATAAAAGTTAAAAATGTATTACTTTTTATTTCACATATTAATGTTTTAGTTATGATGCTTGCAAAATAAATCCGCAGATTATCAAAATTCTCCGCAGAAATGGCAAAAAACATCCGCAGATTCCATCTGGCCCTGCAAATGAGTTATTAAAACCATTATGATTAGAAATGTGTTGAAAAATATCTTCGTTAAACAGAAAATGAGGAAAAAAAATAAACGGGGACTAATAATTCTGACTTCAACTGTATATACGCAATATAACTGTATTGTATATGATCAAAAACGTGCTTATAATTCAATAATATATAACTGATATAATATTAAAAGCTGAATAAATACATATTTGCATACATTTACATATAACTAGACTGAATAATGGGCTTTTCTAGGTGCAGATTCATGTGGTCCTACTTTATTCGTTTTTTTCCATTACCATTATGCTGTTTATTAGTGTTTTTAGGAATCAAACTGAGTGTACCTGAGCATTGTGAAACAGGGAGTGTGTTGTCAGGGAGTTTTCGGTGGACTTTAGAGCCATAAATGTATGTGAATGATTAATTCTGCTGCAGATTGGAGTCTTTAGGTTGATCACGGAGAACGACGAAGCAACAAGTTTCTCACAGCGACCGGGTAGCTAAATATAGCTGCGTGTAAACACTGTTAATTCTGTAAAACAACAACTGCTAAGTACCTTTCAGTTTTAAGTGGTCTAGCTAATGCTAAAACCGCTGTTAGCCGACCGGGAGCCGGATCCTCTTTCCGTCTTGTCATTGAAAGCTTGATTCATAACTTGAATCCATGAGAGCAGCGCATGTTTGAGTAAGGATGGATGAAAGTAAGGTAAGATAACCTCTCCTAATGATATACATGTGAAATAAGCAGTGATTTCCCTGTGATTGTGTCTCTATCTGTCGATCTATCTCTCTGTCAGAACGATCGCGAGACTCCGCCCACAACTCCACCCAAAGCCACGCCCTCTCTTTCAGCGTCCACTGATCAGCCGAGTGAGTGAATGCTAAAACACACATATCCAGTGCTGTGAAATGTATTGATAGCACTTCACTTATTCCAAAATGAATTAAGTTAAATGATTTCCTCAACATTCTACACACAATCTCCTATATTGACAATGTGGAAAAAGAGTTTTTGAAATTGTTGCAAATTTATTAAAAATAAAAAAAGCAGTAAAGTCAGATGTACATCAGTATTCAGCATTTGGCGTGAAGCTCTAGATTGAGCTCAGGTAAATTCTATCTCCACTGATCATTATGAAGATGTTTCAGCAGCTTCATTGGAGTTCACCTGTGCTCAATTCAGATGATTGGACATGATTTGAAAAGGCATACACCTGCCTATAAGGGCCCAGGGTTGACAGTGCATGTCAAAGCTCAAACCAAGCATGAAGACAAAGGAATTGTCTGTAGACCTCCGAGACAGGAGTGTCTTGAGGCAGCTTGAGGTGGGGAAGCTTACAGAAACATTTCTGCTGCTCTGAAAGTTTCAATGAGCACAGCGGCCAGGGGCAGGATTTCACAAAAACAAGAAAAGATCCAAATTTATTAAACTAAACAACGATGATCCAAAAAACAAAGTGCAGACAAGAAACGAGCAGGAATCCAAAACATCAAGAAGATACAAAACAAAAGTGATTAAAGGGCACCTTGGTTACCCCTTTTTTCAGATTTAATATAAGTCTTTTGCGTCTCTAGAATGTGTATATAAAGTTTCAGATCAAAATACCCATCAGATTTTTCATTATACCTTTTACAAGATACTTTTTTATACTGATTTCCAGCAGGGGGTGGTTTTGTCGTACTGTGCCTTTAAGCCGAGTTCTGCCTGCCCACTTTTTCTACATGCCTCCTCCCTCAGCTGCGTCAGACAACAGACCGACTTAAAGGAAGAAGGTCTCACGTAGCGTTTGTGAGATACTACAGTAAGAACTAACCTTTACTAATCAGTATTGTGAAGTTGCATTGATGAGTCTCACACAAACATGCGCACACACACACGCGCACACACGCACACACACACACACACACACAAAGGCAGGCAGGCAGGCAGACAGACAGAGCGCGCTTAGCTTAGTTAAGGCTAACCTCAAGTACTGTGTGGATATCTGTGATGCTAATGTACAAAATAAACCTGATTTAACGTCCACAAACCGGGATTGAAGCGTCTTCTTTTATAATTGTTCTGACACGCGGCTGTGCTGATGAAGTAAAGCTGAAGTAAAACGCTGTAATTAATTACACACATACTCTGTTTTAAAACACTTTAAACATGTGAAACTCACTCTTAATCACATTTGATGATGATTGCTGATCCTAGCGAACAGAACAGACCTTTTATTCCCGGTTGCTTTGCGTATGTCTGGTCTTGTTGACATATACACGCGACTACCGGAACATGTTAATGCGCGCAGCTGTCAATCAATTCGGTGGGCGGGGGGATCGCACACCTACGTAATGGTGCGATCGATTTGAAAACAGCTCCAATTGGCCGACCCTTTTTTTGTAGTTAAATTGAAAAAAAAGGACTGGGTGTGTTCATATCACCCCAGTATGACGGTCTATACACTACACCAACACACAGATCTGTCCAAACAGCTTGAAAAGTAGATTTTTTTACCATAGGTGCCCTTTAAAGGAACAAACCAAATCACGAGAAACCAAAAGTATAAAGCATAAATCTAAGAGGCAACTAAAACACAACAGAACAGTGCTTATAAAGACAGGGCTCAATTAAACAAACTAGAAACAGCTGAAAACAATTGATCACGTGTGCAGGGACACATGCAGAGACAAAATAAATGCTAGTGCCCTCAAGTATCCACATGAGGGCACTACAACAGGTGTGACATTACCTCCTCTCAAGGGGAGTGGATACCAGACACTCCCAACTGGTTGCTTGAGTAGGAAGGAGGCGGAACAGAGGTGGACCGGGGGTGGTATGGTGGGTCAGGTCTATACTTAGGACAGAACAAACAAAACAGTTTACAAAACAAAACAAGGAACTAAAGCGAGTCTATGAGAGCCAAGGTAGAGCCCACAGAGCTGCTGATCAAAGGAGCCATGAAGAATTGATCCCCTGACTGGAAACAATAGGGAGAAAAATCCCTTTAAACCAGTCATGGGTCCACCAAGGTGCAACTGGTGTGTTTGGTGGCCAGTGATGAACTCCCGGTGAAAGCTTAATATGAATATTTTCAATTTCATAAGGCTCCTTTTATAGCATCGATGTTGTAATGTAATTAAAATATATTCAGTTAAATAGACTTAAGCAATCATTCAGTTGTTCAAGTGTAAACGAGATGAAAGATCGCTAACGTTAGCATCATCAGCATCAGCAGGCTAGCATAGAAACTCTATTGAAAATACTGAGGTAAGATAAACTCTCACGTTTTAAAGACATGATGGCGGTAATGTAATTTAATGCAGTGCTTCTGTCCGGTCTGAGACCCACTTCATATCATATACCAATCAGGCAGGGAAGACCACAGATTTGTAAAGAAATCAGACCCTAAACGTGTCAATTTTATACAACCCAGGCTCATTCTAGAAACTTATTCCTCTCAACGTTTCTGGAGACCGTAAAATATGCCCCGGTAGGTACGCATTTGTGTAGTTGTGTAGAGGCCGCTGTGTGTGCTTTTTCGCATCTAAAATGACTCTTGCGAGTGCCGTTTGCGCCCACGCTGTTCTCCCGTAAACCCACCGGAGGCCGCTGTCGAGTGACCGTCTGTCTTAAGGCTGATTTATACTTCTGCGTCAAACACCGGCGTATGCTACAGCGCTGACGCATAGCCCTTCACTGTGGCCGTTGGCGTCACTGACGTGCGCCTCTCAAAAAATGTAACTACACTTCGCAACGATGCGTAGCGCAAGTTCTGTGATTGGTCGGCTTGGTAGCGCTGATGAGTCTGGGCGGGACCGAGAGCTGCACGAATGGTGCGAGCGATTGTTTACAAGTGTGGAGTCCGGTGAAGGAGCTCCGGATGGAAAGTTTTGTTTTGTGTTTACCTCATAGTTAAAGTTGTTGCACGTCCGCCGGTTCCTGCCTCAAAATGAGCGAGTTTGAGCCACTTGTACATCCCGGAAGTGTTCAGGAAAAGCAAAACAGCAGTGAAGAAACTCGACACAGAGGAACATTTACCCCTCACTGCCAACTAGCGTTTCGGAAGTGTTAATGCAGACCAACAGAGACAGCAGCAGAAGTATAATTGCACAGCTGCGCGCGTTGCATGCGCCGTGAGTTACGCCGGTCACTTGACGCCGAAGTATAAACCAGGCTTTACTGACTGATGGAATGATTGACTGGGCGACCAGCCAATCGGCCGACCCACCCTCCTCCTCCTTCCCTAAACCCAACCGGTTTTACCGATTGACCCGCCTGTCTGCTTGCGTCCCT
>NC_141043.1:48595000-48682500 GCF_052040795.2 Danio rerio | reverse complement strand
GGTAGATATTTTATTGTATAATATTATAATTACATAACATTACATTATTATAAAAATATTGTTTTATTCTATATTAAATTAGATTTAATGATGTAAAAAATTTACCTGTTTGACTCTCACTATACAAAATATGATGTTATATAACAATATATATATATTCATTCATTCATTCATATTCTTGTTGGCTTAGTCCCTTTATTAATCCGGGGTCGCCACAGCGGAATGAACTGCCAACTTATCCAGCATGTTTTATATATATAATTTACACTTCTAGATATTTATTGGGGGCCCTCAGATGTCCTGGGCACCCTAAGCGGCTGCTTACCTTGCTTATTGGTTAAATCTGCCACTCATTGGTGTGTTAGCAGTGTGTGCTAATGTGCATCAGCTTCAACTACTGAACACGCTGTAGATAATGTCCATCAAGTAGCCGTACATTGTAATTCATGTTTTTATTTCCCCCATTTATTTCTGCTTTTGAATTGCATTTTTGGAGCTTGATCTGTCGTCCAACAACTTTTAACCTTGAACGTTTGAAAAAGTGACTTTTATTAACTTTTTTTTTTTTTTTAGCTTGAAGTGATAAGCTGTCTGGATTTGATGTTGTTTATTATGGTACAATTCATACTCATTCGTTCATTTTCTTATCAGCTTAGTCCGTTTATTAATCTGGGGTCGCCACAGCAGAATGAACCGCCCATTAAGGAAACACTCATATCCACCATTCACACACTAAAGCGTGTCCCAAATCGTATACTTATGCACTATTCTACGCCATTTTGTAGTATAAACAGTGCAAGTTGTGGTTTCACCATGAAAACTCTCAAAATAATAAGAGCACTTTAATTACCCGGATGATCACTCATTCAGCCGCTAAAATGAAGTGTGTAATGATGGACACTTCACGCCCTCAACGACCGCAGGTTTGCTCGAGTAGCGGAAGGGGCGGAGCTATCGGGCGCACATGTTGGATAACTTTATTTATTTTGGATGGTGAAAGCAGAATTCTCCTACGAGAGTGATTATAGCGCCTCCCGATGGTGAATGCGGTTATACTCACGGGAGGTATTATTTGATCATTCGTTCGTTTATTTCACTAATTTGGCGACCGTCAAACGTCATCAGGAAAACGGTTTGAATTTCCGCTTAGTAGAAAAACCATTAGAATGTCATTTGGGACGACACTACATACATATACTATCCTGTTGTAAGTGCATAAGTACATAGTGCATGAGTGTATAGTGTGCCATTTGGGATGCAGCTATACACTACTGACTATTTAGCTTACCCAATTCACCTATACCGCATTTTTTGGGGGGGGATTTGTGGTGGAAATCTGAGCACTCGGAGGAAACCCAACACGGGGAGAACATGCAAACTCCACACAGAAATGCCAACTGGCCTAGCTGGGGCTTAAGCAAGTGACCTTCTTGCTGTGAGGCGATTGTGCTACCCATTGCGCCACCGTGCTGCCCCTCTATATATTAATTCTCATACATTCTATTATTATTTCAAATGATTAAAATCTCAATAAAAGTGACTTTGTTGAACTGTAGAGTTGACTTTACAACATCAAAAGTAGCCAGAGCAGAGATCCACTTCCCATGATGCAATTCACAATCATAAATAAACCCAAAACACTTGATTAGTGTCACAACTATCCCCTACATCAGCACCTTCAGCGTCACTAATAACACGCAAACACAGTAACTTCTACTGTTTTCCTTTTCTCCGCAGCTCAAGGGACAGTCCAGGGTTGTGAGGATTCATGGAGGCCTTGTTTGAGTGCGTACAAATCTGCCAAACAGGTGAGATCTCAGGACTTATAACTGTGGTCTGGCGTTGAATTAAAGCTATAGGTTGAAAGACGGTGATCTAGACCTTTTGATAAATAATCGAATTATTCAATGTAAACACTACATTTATAGATGCACATTTTGAAAGGTGATAGTTGAAACCCTACTTTAAGGGACGGAAAAATTGTAAGGATGCTGGGATGGCAACAGTGATGAGGTTCCAAATGCAGCGTATTTATTATAAAGAATGGTGAGAAGGCAGGGTACCCCATAAAACAAGACTCAGCACTGGATGCCCACAGCTAGCTCTTTACAACTCTCACATGGTCACCCAGTTAGTATCTGGATCAAGTGTGCCGCAAGCCTACGTTTGAGTGAAGGTTTCGGCCGTTAGATCGCCCCCTGGGGGCTGGCTGCAGTACAAGTCATAAAGCCCGCCTCCTCCGTGTTAATGAAGGAGACTTGAGCCCAAATAAAAAAAAATATTACACTTGCAATAAAATGTCCCAAAAGATAGTTCTGGTGGATTAAGGCACTGGTTATTGTGCTGAAATAGGTGCAGATCTTCATTTTTGTAAACAGTTTGTTTTTAGCAGTAATTTAATGCTGGGCGTGTCATCGTGATTGACAGCTGTGATTGACAGTTTCTCAAAGCAGCACGTCTGAGCTTCGGCAGGAGACTGAAGTAGACTGAAATGTTATTATTCGATTTCTGTGTTATTTTACCATGACAAAATGAGTTCAGCAGTAAACTATAGTTTCTGACATACATGATCCTGGTGGAACACTGTTTATTCGCTAAGGTCAGGGCTTTTTTCGGGCTTTATTAGTTTGCTGATACACGCCTAGCCACCCAGATAGCAAAACACAGTTCCGGCTAGATTCTCGCCTGCCGGAGACTTATCTCTTAGAGCTCAGACTGACTAACGTTACCTCTGCTGGACCTACTCCGGATGCCTGGACTCACTGCCCGATTCCAGTCCGAGTCAATCGAGCCAGATGCGGCGGCCGAGCGAGCAGGCGCTGCCGCATGTGAGCCGGAATCAGCCCGCGACGCCGCGAGTAGGTTATGCTCTGCGGCCTGGAGCTGGCGCGATTGAATATATAAAACCCTCATATTTGTTAACGTTATTACATCCATTTGTGTTGATATGACAGCAAACGCATGCTGAGCAGTTCGGGGGGCGTGGTTGATTTTACATAAAGCGTTTGGTTGGAAGCTCGACTCCGCTCATTATCGCGGCTCCTCCTCTGGCTCCATCAGACAGTCCTTCTGCGCATGTCTGGCTCCAATTTCAGCAGTCTTTTGCGACAGTTTGTGCCCGTCAAGCAGGCGTTTTGCCCTCAAGGCGTTCAATGGGAAAAAGGGCTGTCGCGTCGTCCATATTTTTTACAGTCATTGATCTGGATGGGAGACCACATGGGAAAGCTAGGTTGTTGGCAGAAGTGGTGTTAGTGAGGCCAGCAGGGGGCGCCCAACCTGCTGTCTGTGTGGGTCCTTATGCCCCAGTATAGTGATGGGGACTCTTTACTCAGTGGCGCCCCCAGAAAAATTTCTTAGGGGTGGCCAAGTAAGGCCACAACAAATCTTGGGGTGGCACACAAAAAATTATAAATTTTGTATATATTGTGAATGAAGAGTAATGTTTTATTTTTGTTTTTGGTAAAATAAATAATGAAGTTTTATTGAATTCCAATAATTACTCTTGAAATATCGTAATTTATTCCGCAAGTACAAGTGCAAACCAAATAAAAATCAATATTTAGTCTAAAACCTCTTTCAGGTAAGTTAATTCTTGTATAACATACAATATATGCCATGTCTAATATTAATGAAGATTAATGAATGAATTAATAAACCAAACAAATAAACAAACTGAACAAAGGCATTACTATGTACACACGCTTGCTATACAGACCCTAATATCATTTATCCATGCTCCTTTGTGAGCCACAATGATAAAACATATTCCTGTACCTATTTGCAAAATACACCCACAAAATCAATAAGATTTTTGGCCCTTTTAAGTCAACCAGCAAAATAATGTAGTTGCTAAGTAAACTAGATTTTGAAAAGCAGATTTCAAAATGCATCTGTAGCGTACAGTCCACAGATAAAATTACTTATTGATTTTATCATGGTCTGGCTTTCGTCGACAGGAGGGTTTTACGACTCCTGGCTCCAAAAAGTCTGGGTACCCCCGACAGACTTTATCTCTCCAGTGTCCCTGGATTACTGAGTCTGGAGCTTCAAAGACATTCCTGCCCAAATACACACACACACACACACACACACACACACACACACAAGGCTGTCCCGACAGAAAAAAAATGAACTCATCAAATCCTGAACCAGCACAAAACTAAAGTGTTATGTTTTGTAAACTTTGTATCTCATTTCTGACTTTTCTTACCTGTGTAACCTCTCTTATAACCTGTATGCATGTTCCCTTTAGGCCTTTGTAAAGCATAAATATTGTAAGGATATGAAAAATTATGTTGATGTACTTTTAAACCCCCCCATGTTTGGTACCGATGGGTTTCTGCTGACATCTTACAACACATGATGCGTAGATCGAGACCATAACTCGCATTGCTTTATTCTTTAAAGCCCTGTATTAAATGCCTGTCCGCATGCTTTAGGCGGACACTCAAATTTGCATACGAGCAGCCTCGAGACAAAGGAAGGTTCGCGCGCAAACTTTCCCCCGAAATCATTGGTCAGAATGCTGTACGGGTTGTCACGTGACCCGCAGGTATAAGCAGACTTTCCCGACAAACATCTGGGCAGAAAGAGAAGGTCCTAACAAAGAACCCATCAAACGTGGTCCCTTTAAGGGCCACGTGGCTTTCTAAGCCGCATGGACTTTTTCCCGTAACGCTTTCTTTATTTTCCGGCAAAGTAAACTCAGTTTAAAGTTTGCGATCGTGTTCGTCCGAACTGCATTACAAACTCCACGCATCAAGAAGGACATCAAAACGAGTTTTCATCACGACGGAAAAGAGACTCTCATAAGAGGGACCTCCACACATGAAGGTGATTTTAGTTATGCGAATAAGCTGTGCCCCTTTTAGCAAAAAAGTTGTTTTTTTTTTTGGATAATCTTGGTGGTCCTTAATGGTGCGTGTGGAACTGAAAGTTTTGTCACTCTTTTATCTGAAGCCTCTATTTCCTAGCTTTACTATTTCTCTTTGTTGTTACACGTTCTATAGACCCGATGTCTCCACGTGGTTTCCCTTTTTGTTCTGTGTTTAATGTTTGTTTGTTCGTTATTCGTCTGACTAGTCAATAAATTCCATTATAATCAAATGATTTGTATTGTTTGCCTCACGAGAAAATGTCACTGTAATACAGATTCCCCTGCCTAGCTATTATAAGTTATTTAATACTTTTGAATGATTAATCTACTTCACAAGAAGTAGCAATTAAATTCCCTTTTTCTAAATGAATAGATTACCGTGTCCGCTCGGAAGAGCGGCGGCTCTGCTTGTGTTTGTTTGGTCAAATTAACAATAAATTGATCCGGAATATTAATGATTAATAATAATTCGTTATTGTTGATAATTAATATTCATAATCTGGGAATCCGCTCGGTCGCGCGAGCATGATCATATACAATCATATGCTTGTTTGACCAAATTGGCTGAAGCTTAAGCCGGAATATTAATAACTAAGAATAAACCGTTATTGTTGATTATTAATATTCATAAAATGAGCTAATTTCATGTTACAGCATCTATCTATTTATTTTGGATTTGCGGTTTTCATTCAGATAAAACACAACTTTTTCATTTCAAAAATAATAATTTCTTAATAAAAAGTGTGCAATCTCAGTGAATCAGCTTCGTGAGTGGCGCTGATCAATCCACAATAATTTAGTGGCTGCATTTTATTTATTCATTTATTTATTGAAGTATTGTGAATTTAAGTAAATACATTTAAATTAATAATATCAGCAACGATCATATTGGGGTGGCCACAGGGGTGGACAGAGTTTACACAAGGGTGGCGCCCCTGTCTATGTGTTAAACTGAGATGAGTGAGATGTTAAACTGAGGTCCTGACTCTCTGTGGTTGTTAAAAAATCCCAGTATGTCCTTATATCCTATAAAATAGTAGGGGTTTAACCCCTGGCATCCTGGCCAAATTTGCCCACTGGCCTCTGCCTATCATGGTCTCCTAACTCTCCCCATATTGGCTTCATCACTCTGTCTCCTCTCCACCAATCAGCTGGTGTGTGCTCTGGTGAAATATGGCTGCTATATATACCCCCCCCCCTCCCAAACAATGTGTAAAGTGCTTTGAGTGTCCAAAAAAGTGCTATATAAATGTAAGAATCATTATTATAAGTGAGTTTATGGTGTCTATATAGTCCATGTAATCAGTGATGATGGACTGCAGCTGTGTGTGTGTAATTAAGGGTTGATCTGGAACTGGTGTGTGGGTGGAGTGGATGATGGCGTATGTAGTTTAGTACGTAGTTATGTAGTTTCTCCAGTGATCCATGAAAGCTACGTCACTGGTGATCATAACAGAAATGACCTGAAGATTTTTTTTGAAGTCTCTTTATTTCAAGAGAAATGCCCGAAAACGTTCACATGCCTTGGTATTGTTTTTGCTACCTTATTAAGACCCTTATTTGTCTATTCGTTTTCTTTTTTATTTAACTTGTTTTCCCTTTTCTCATTTTTTTGTTCCTATTGTTGAACTTTGTAACCTCACTAACATATTTATCTGTTTGTTGAATATAGGGTTTGTACTTGCGTTATTAAAAAATATTAATAAATAAAGGAGAGATTACAGGGGAATAACTAAAAACATGGCTAGGAGCGCTACATGTTGTTGTTTAAGTTTGTTTGCGTGAACAGGAAGTTGCTGAGACTTTTATTTCAGAATGTTGATGTACTTCCAACTGAAGTGGAATATTGAGTAGGGGTGGGGCTTTCTCTTTGCATCATGGTAAGATGGGCGTGGTTAAGAATATTGTGGCTAAAGCATCAACAAAGAAGGAGCCAATCCAAGTGCAGTAGCAATTGTTTAGACCAGGGGTCACCAATCTCGTTCCTGGAGGGCCGGTGTCCCTGCAGGGTTTAGCTCCAACTTGCTACAACACACCTACCTGGGTGTTTCAAGTATACCTAGTAAGAGCTTGATTAGAATAAGAGTGTTTGATTAGGGTTGGAGGTAAAACCTGCAGGACACCGGCCCTCCAGGAACAAGTTTGGTGACCACTGGTTTAGACCTTGACTGAAAATTAATGAAACTTTCTTAAAGTCCCCAAGAAATCAACACTCACCATATTGATTTTGTTAGCTCACACTGCTAGTTTTGTGCTGTTCAATTCTTCTGTGCATGTCATCAAGAACAAAAATAGTTTGCCCTTCTAATCTTTAACTGCAATCTAATAATGCACTTCTTGTTTTTTTTCTGTTACTTTGTCAGATTATGAATGTTTTAGGAATTGGGCGGGGCTAACACACTTAACCACGCCCCTCCAGCTGTCAGTTTTGACAACAAGCAGAAATGGTGAGGAGGAGGAGGAGTCTGTTAGGTTGTAATAACTCTCCACAAACCCTTTTCACCATCTTTCTGAATGAAACGCCTACTTCACTAGATCCTATCAGCTCGCAGTAGAAAAAACAAGCCACGCCCACTGTTGTATCGTTTAATATAGTTTCTCTAGAAACTGCATCACAGTACGAAACAATAACAGTCGCATCTTCCGGTTCATGTGGACTTTAAACTGGATTATCTTGCACAGATGAATTATTCACCTTAAGAATAACAATGTGTGCTAGCAAAATAAACATTTCACATTTTGATTTCACACACTTGCATTGTCCAGGTGGATCATGCTTCCATTCCGGAGGAGCTTAGAGCAAGTGACTTAATCAGGGAGTGTAACGGACAGAAGTTCCAGGTGTCCCGCCTCCTCCTGCATCTAAACTCCGCCCTCGGCCCCGCCTCTGACGTGCTGCTGGACCCATACCTGCTCTGCTGGGAGGAGCTGATCAAGTAGGAAATCTAAAGAAATGGTTCTTCTTTTTATTTTCTTTCAAAAGTCACAAAATCAACATTTACAGGGCTGTTTCTCATGCGCTGTTTAGCGATCTCGCGTCCTCGTATTCTCATGTAACATCATCATCAACTGCTACAGTTCTGTTCCAATACTCAAGACCACAATAACTGAGGACGTGTGAAACTTCCCGGATGTGTTCTTGATATCGAGGACGCACCCATGCAGACTTGAGCTGTTTCTCAATTCCAAGAACGCAGAGAACGCACTTGCATTCTTGTGAAGACCGATCTTGCTAGCTCGAAAGAACGAACTCCGGAGACCGCAAGAACAGAGAATGCGTCCTGTAAGAAATGAGATGCTGCGTTCTTCGTGATGGTCACATGACCTTCATGCGTTTTAAATGAAAATTATTTAAACATTACAGCATTCATACAACGATTTATTGTTTTTCCCCTTTCCAAAATATGTACTCTGCATAAAGATCTTACAAATATACTCTGCACAATATAAATAGCACAGATTTTAATATGAATTTCAGCAAATAAACACCCTTAATGTGTTTAAGTCTTTATTACGATGTCCATGGTAGTTCACCGTTTCATTTAGGGAAACTCCTGAGATAAATAAGGTATACCTCAGAACTTTAATAATAAATCTATACAAAATGCTGCGCTTCCCACCTCCAGTCGCAATGACTTCTGGGACTTCTCAAGCGAGTTCGGTGCTTAAGTCTGCATTGATGCGTCCTCAATATCAAGAACACATCTGGAAAGCTTTATGCGTCCTCTGTTCTTGCGGTCTTGAGTATTGGAAGTGATGATGACGTTCCACGAGAACACGAGGAGGGAAGATCGCTGAAGAACGCAAATTGAGAAACAAACCGGAGGACTGAACTCACTCTAGAAGTCCCAGGAGCCTTTTTTTATTGTATGCGAGTGCCATAAAGGCATTAAAGTTTGACATTTGTACCGTAAAATCAATCTGTAGCACCTAACGCAATTGCTGTGATTTTTATTTAGCATAATAACCCCAGGGGTCGCAATCCAATGGAAAAAAAAAAGGCTGATGACTTTTTATTTGCATGTGTTTTTATTAAATATTAAGTATATATTGGATATATTATAAGTTTAAAAATAATTAGCCCTATTTTTTATATTCTGCAAGTTATGGATAAAATATGATAGTTCTAATAGTTTAATTTAATTATATAAAAATATATAAATTATTTATTTACTAAAAATATATTATTAGTGAGACGTCTACTTTAGCCAATCAGAACAGTCAGACGCATTCACGTCCGCGTTGTTTATGAGAATAAAAGCCCTTGAATATTTTTCCAGACACATTTGACGGCTCGATGTTAGTCAGATATTGTTTCTATGTTCATCTTAACGCCAATGGTGTAAGTAATTATCGATAGGATGCTTATGATAAGCTGTTGTTTGTTTACCTTCAAGCTCTGCTTCCTTCAGTTGCTTGACGCGTCGCGTGTGCCAGAGAAACAGCCCGTGAGCGCCAGCACACACACATATCAATGACATCTCGACATTCGAAAGTGTTCCCCTTATATCTTCATCGATGTTGTTCACAATACTGATCATCCACAGAGTTTGTAATGTAGTCAAATGTTTACGAACACAAGCGCAGCTGTTTAGAGCTCATTTCTGGTTAATGATGTCAGAGTTTACTATTATTTTGCAATGGGTGTGTGAACAGCGCTTTTATGAATTTACCGATAAATTCCGGTAATTTCCCGGAAAGGTCTGTATGTGTGAAAGGGGCAAAGGTGGGCAAACTATAGCCTGCGGGTCATATGCAACCCGCTGAACACTTTCATCCGGCCTGCAAGGGAGTTTTTAAAATGCTGCTTCAGAGTAACGGTTGGTTCAGAATTAGTAATGATGCAATACAAGTGAACGCCATGTGATGGCAGCATTGCACGTGGTAAAGTTAGCGCAACCAGTAGAATTAGAACACACTCTTGGATATTAAAATGCACTCGACCATTACTCACTGAAAAAATTAGTAAGGCAGTTTAAGGAAGAATCGACAACAAAATACTTCTTCACCAATATCGGACAGAAAGCAGGAGGTCTAATATGGCAAGAAAGTATTGCTACAAGACTCCAACCTAAGGGGCCGATCACACCGAACGTGCTATGTGTTGAGAGGTTTACTACTGGCCGCGAGGGTTTTGCGCACTGCTTATGTGCCCTACGCGCCTCACGTCTTCCCTGCCTGCTGCGCCTCACATTTTTGCCATAGCAGACTCCAGACTTTGACACCCTTGCGAAGAGAGGGGAGCAGGCTCATTGTTCACATTAACACACTCATAATAACATGACCTGGAATAACAAAGACTAAGATTCTTCTTCAGTTTTATCATAGTTTTATGGTTGATATGAGCATATTAATACAAGCTCAAATGAGATTGTTGTGAATTTGACTCAAATTCTATAATAGTTGCTGGTTAAATGTGTAAATTTATGTCATAGAATATATTTGGCATGCACACATCCACTTTAAAAATGTCTTTATCAAAGATTTGTGGTTTTATCGAGTGTTATGATGACTGATCTGTATATTCTAAAAGCAGTGCACATTAGGTTATTGTAAATTTGACTGAATAGTAAACTTTAGGAATTATTTTTATTGTTTTAATATGAGATTTTTTTCTATTAGACAGTATCTTTTCTATTCTCCACTGTAAAAATTATTACATTAATATTATTAGTATTTTTATTTATATTATTATATTTTATACGGGATTATTTTATTGTTTTTTGATGAATAATAAGTAAATATAAATAAAAGTTATTTTTTGAAGGATTTGACTTGTGGCCTTCACTTGGTTTGCAAAACTTGGCCCTCGGTTCTAAAAAGTTTGCCCACACCTGGGCTAAAGTCTTGCAAACCCCCAGGGGGACCCGACCCCCACTTTGAGAACCACTGCTATAAGGAAACAAAAATGCTTCATCTTTGGCATCACTGTAAAACGGGTATACACCAAGCGGCAACCTCCCGCTCTCCCTCGGGAGGCCAATACGGAAGTTACTGAAACTGCAATTCATCGAAATTCCGCTAGTCCTGGCTCCATAATAAAGCAAAGTTTAATTGAGCGCACTGTTAGAATGGCCAACTTTACAGCAGAAAAAAAGGTGTTTACAGCCTGCTACAAAGAAAGATTTTTATTAATACAGCTAATATTACTCTTCATGACAACTGTGAGGGGGTGAATATTTTTATAACTCATCCGTTTCCTTTATATTAAGTTATATTAAGTTTGCATAATTAAGGGCGTGGCCACTTGATTGACAGTTAGGTCTCGTTGGTCGCCGTCACGTCACCTCAGCTGAATCCTGCAGATTAGCCACTGAACTCGGCATATTTATCGTATTTCTGTGTTGTTTTATGTGGCTTTACACAGTCAACTGCCTTTTGGACTTGTTTCCCACAATTATTAGATGGCATGGCATGCTGAGTGCACTTAATTGTGCTCACAAACCATTCACGTGGCCTCCGTTTCCCATGTGAGTAAAGTTATATACTTATATACCATCTCTATACATGTATTTGTTTTATTTAAGATCATTTATCGTTTATATTTATATTTAGAGCTGTAATGCACTTCAGAATCTGACAGGTTGTTTAGCTGCAGGCTCTAGAACAGTCATCTGAAGTGTTGTCATACGCTGGATTTCATCAATAGTCCTGCATTAACTAACACAGACTATATGTGAAGTGTTTGGAAGTAATTCGCGTTTTTCTCCTGTAGGAAAACGTCATAAGAACAATGTTTAGTGGCTCAGTTTATTACAGCAGTGTTTTTAAAAGTCTAAACACTTTATTGATATAGTGTACAACCAAGCACAAGTGGTCAGAACACAAACGAGTCGCAGGTGATAAAGTATTGAGCGTTATCCCAAAGTAAAGTGTTTCTGAACCAGGTCCAAGCAAACAGCCAGCAGGTGTCTGTAGCTCCGCCCACTCTCCGCCTCTTTGCCCTTGTTTGGTGTCCCGCCGTGGGTGTGATGACGCGCGAGCAAAATGGCGACGGTTGGCCGCGCCTACTTGTGGCTTCTTTTGCGCTCTTCAGAAACCTATGGGTGACATCAAGAACACTCCGTCCATATATTTTACAGTCTATGGTATAAACACAAACAAAAACATTAATAATTAAAATAATTACCAAAAAATTACAACTAAATAACAAAAAACAGCACGGAGCAAAGTGCTCTGAATCAGACATGTTGATGAATGTGGAACTGTGCTTGTGGTGTGATGTTGTGTCCTGTGCTGCAGGTTCATGGAGGCTCTGGGTCCTCTGGTGGGATTTTTCACTCATAAAGTTGAAGAGAAGATCGCGCTCATCCGACAGCTCTCACTGGAGGAATCCACCAGACACAGTGTTACCGCTAGCAACAGTATGATGTATGGTGCTCAGCATGAAGCCCCGCCCCCTGGCCACGCCTACCATTCTGTGCATTCGATGCTGGAGGCGGAGCTGCAGAGGGGCGTGGTCTCCTTTGACCAACAGACGCCCTCTGGGAGTCGGACGTTGCTCCGCCTTCATCGTTCATTGCTGTGGTTACAGCTGCTGCTGGAGAAACTGGGGACTGAGCGTGAGGGGCGGAGCTTCGGTGAGCTGTGTCGCGAGGCCTACCTGGAGGTTCTGGCTCCTCATCATCCCTGGCTGGTGCAGCGCGCCGCTGAACTGGTGTTTCACGCAATGCCCGACCGGAGCGTCTTCCTGCAGCTGGTGTGCGTGCGGACACAGGAAGAGGCGGAGCCTGTGATGCGCATTGTTGTTGCAGCGATCCGAGAAATTCACCAAAGGACACAGAGAGAGCTGGAGATCAGAAACATGCTGGACCTGCCTTAAAGGGGCAGTTCACACAAATATTTAAATACGCTGTTTATCTCATCACCCTCTGCCACTGTAAAAAAAAAATCTGTAATTTTTCGGTTTATTTCTGGCAGCTAGGGTACCGGGAAAAAAATGAAAATAACAGCTGTTAAATTACAGAAACATAGTGTAAAATAATGGATATTAAATTACAGAATTTTGCTTAAATTAAAATTTCTGGTAAATTTCGATGATTTAATATCCGTTATTTTACAGTAAATTTCTGTAATTTAACGGTTGTTATTTTACGTTTATTTTCGGCACTCTAGCTGCTGGAAATAAACCATAAAATTACGGATAGATGACTTTATATCTTCAGTATGGGCCTGAAGATGGCATACAGAATGTTTTTTTCTCTCCAACAAGTTATTTTTCCATGGTTTTTCAATGTAAACACTTGCTTGTTGGATGTGTGTGACCGTTACTCTCGCATCTCACATATTTTGAAGCGCTGTGTTTTTTTGGACACTGTGTCAAGTTGAAAGATCTTCAACATTCCTGTGCAGTTCATCACTGTCAGTCCCAAAGCAGTGGACCAATCAGAAGGTGTTGGAGGCGGGGCCATACCTGTCAACCCTCCCGTTTTTCCCGGGATTCTCCCGTATTTTACAGTTCTATCCCGCTATCATCCTGTAAAGGTATTTTCCCATATTTCTTCCGTAATTTCAATCTTTCCATGAAGGGTCGCACAACCCATACCACCGAACCACCAGGGGCCACCCCTTGCTCTAAAATGTGAATCTGTACTTTCGTTTTATTTAGACATGAAAACACTTTGAAATAAAAAATAAAAACGGCAGGATTCCCTTCCTTTTCCTTACAGGTGGCATCCCCCCTCCTATACAATCCTCAAAATAGTCATATAGCAGTGCGTGACTGTCAGCTGACGCGCTCTATAGTGATAAACAAACCAAACGGATTCTGCACAAGCAATTTGAAGCACAGCGAAAGTCGGTTTTGGGTGCGTGTTTGAACAGACATATATACACATAATTAATAATAATATCTGAAGATGTTGATCTTGGTGGGTGTTTTTTTTTTTAAACAAGTAATTTTGTCCTAAATCAGCACAAAAAGTTAAAGCAATCGAATGCTTTCATTATAGCGTTAGATGAGTGCATTTTTAAAGTGGCACACCTGTTATTCAATGTAATCAAACAAAAAAATGTAAATGAGAGAATCATTCACTGCACTTTAATCAGAATGTGCAAGTTATACAGTGAAGAAACCATTGAGATTTGATAGCTTGATTCTATTTCTTTATAATAGCTATTACTTTAAAAAGCTGAACTGTGTGTGTGGATGTTTCCCAGGGATGGGTTGCGGTTGGAAGGGTATCCGCTGTGTGAAACGTGCTGGATGAGTTGGCGGTTCATTCCGCTGTGGCGACCCCAGATTAATAAAGGAACTAAGCCAAAAAAAAAAGAATGTTTGCTAATGTATTTGCTGCTAGTGTATACTATTTTTTTTTCTTTTGTAAATAATAATAAAATATTACTGTCCATTTAACTGGTTACAATGAAACAGCTCCAGATTAATATATTTTGTTATTTAGGTTTATTTTGGGGGGGCGCTGCACTTTTTAAAACTTATTTCTGAGTGCTGTGGCAAGCACTTTTAAAACCAAAAGCGCATTCAGTGTGACTGAACCCTAACTAGTGTTATTTGCACGTCTTATGTTTTGAATTAGTGGTTTTCAGTCAACAAATTAATTACCATTAAATCCCAATGAATGACATGGCTTCATTATGATCGCCCTCTAGTGGCGAATCACTGAACAGCTTTCACAATTTATACCTGATCTCAGATCAGTTTTACAAGTTTGTAGGCATTTTACTGAGACATTTGAATAATGAAAAAGAATAATAGTTAATAATAGTCTCTTCTTATCCTGTTTAGCAGAGCCCACAATTGAACAATATATAACATTGGACATTTTTTAAAGAACACATATCAGACAGATGCTTAATGTTTATTATATATATATATATATATATATATATATATATATATATATATATATATATATATATATATATATATATATATATTTATTTATTTATTTATTTATTTTATGTCAGCTTAGTAGCTAATTTACCAGGGGTCGCCACAGCCTAATGAACCGCCAACTACCTATACATCTCTCATTCACACACACTCACTTAAGCAGGTAGCACACCGGAAGTGCCGCGACATGGTGCGCACATGACAGTTAAAAGTATCGCACACCAGGCGCACATTCGCATGCTATTTGAAATGAAGCTATTCAGATGGCGCTCTGTGGCGCGGCAGAAATATGAACAGTGTCTTAAGTCGTGGCTGGGCGCTGTGTACAGCCGCAGAGTAGCGGCGCTGGTGTGTGTACCCTTGTAGAAATCTATGTTTTGAATTCTAAAAATGAATGCTGCGTTTCCGAGCGCCGCTTGTGGTATTGGACCCCCTTTAAACACTACAGCCATTTAAGCCCATGTCAACAGTGGGAGAACATGCAATATAGATGTAAGCTAAGTGCATATTTAGGCTATACTTTAAAGTTAAATAAAGTTCACAATATTTGAAAAAGTCCATTCTATTGCATGTTTTGCCTGAGTTTTTTGTTGCATTTACAAAGTTTTGACCAGTAGGTGTCGCTATCACTTGCTGTTTACAACACTTTGAACATCTTTTGTGCATTTATTTCTCTCTTCTGCCTGATTTAACAACTCTAGCAGTAATTATCATGATTAGCTCATTCTGGCAGTTCGACAATTAGCACATTGAGACATTACAATGATTGATCATTTACATCAGCAAAATATGAGAGATTTGTTCAGTTTTTTTAATTAATTATTTTTATTGGTTTCATTAGGTTATCAACAGATTGCAGAAACTTGGAACATTAGAAAAAATTGAGATGTTGTTACAATCTGCATAATACAATTTAGAGAATTAAAAAAGAAAGAAAAACAAAAAATTAAAAACATTTAAATATAAAATATAAAACAAACCAGAGGGAAAATTATATAAGGTTAGACATTAAAAGCCATTCTTGTTGTTTTTTATGCCCACTAAAGGTAAAATACATGACTTATAGTCAATAAAAAAATTGAATTGAACCAGAATTGGATTTTTTTCCTCAAAAATGTACACTTATAATAAAAAGATTAACTATGTACTGGATGCAAGATATAGAGTTGTAAAAAATAATGTCAAAAGTATTTTAACAAATATCAACGTTTGTCTTTTCTAAGAGAAAGATGCATATTTCTGTTCAAAATAACTTCACACAAGAACATTCACAGCAAAGATAAACAATGGATTCTTCCGTCACCAAACGTTAGTTTTCAATATCTATCATATATTTACTAAGTAAGATATTAAAGGATAACATATATGCAGTATTTTATATGTAATTTCTTTCACTTTGTTAGTTAGCAAATAATTATGTGGAAGAATCCAAGTAGCGTATGTGGCCTGCCATTTAAAGGTGGAAGTTCATTGGCGTTGTTTACATTCCGCTCTTCAATATGGCCGACTTTGTCTTTAAACGTAAACGGAGAATTTGAACCGGAAGTCTCGTCCTTTCACGAAAACGGCTCACCTGCGTGTTGTAAGATGAGGTGAGTAGTATTTGTCTTGTTTCTAACTTTGTGGTCAGGTTTGTTTTTCACATTTTACATGTTATTTTTAAACTGTGAGAGGCAGTGCCTTATATAGTGTTGCTATGCGGTTGCTGGGAGTTTCGCGCTGTATATTCAAAGCATTTTCTGTGAGTTCTGGTCCAGCAGGAGGAAATGATTATCTCATTTATTCACCAGGTGTCGCTGTTTCGCTGTGTGTTTAGAATCGTGAGGGGTGCCCAAACATTTTCTTATGAAGGGCCAAAAACTAAACTTGATTGAGGATGTTGGGCTAAAGGTAAATATACTGAACTGTATTACATTAAAGTTGCCATGATAATTTCCTAATATTATTATATTTGAATAAAAAGGACAGCACGGTGGCACACTGGGTAGCACAATCGCCTCACAGCAAGAAGGTTTGAATCTCGGCTGGGTCAGTTGGTGTTTCTGTGTGGAGTTTGCATGTTCTCCCCCTGTTGGCGTGGGTTTCCTCCGAATGCTCCGGTTTCCTGGTCCAGTTACCTGCAGCAGTTTACTTTTTAAACTTTTGACTGTAGTTTGGATTAATGAAGTTTAATTTCATCACAGCGTGATTAATCCCCTTGCTAAATGTTTTACTAAAATAAATAAGTGTTTTGTTTAAGTCTTAGATGTAATTTCCAATTAAATAAAACTAATTAAAATTGAAATTAAAGTGTCCCCTCAACCCTGTTACGGACTTCAACCCCGTCACTGTATTGGCAACTGAATCAAATTAACACTTTTTGGGAAAATAAAATAAGAAAAACAATTAAATATAAAAAAATTCTTGCTCAGTAGCAACCACCATGTTAAGGCCTAACATTGTAAATATGTGATTGGGGTAAATTTAAAACCTTATACTACAGTATTGGGTCATTTGTTTGTAATAGGCTGCATAGTTGTTGTATTACAATATTACCTCAACATAATAATTCAAGTATGATTCCAAAACTACAGTATTTACTATGAATTATAATTTATAATTCATTATTATTATTATAGTGACATTCAATATTTGTTGTATTTTAGAATAAATGCAAAATAGGTATGATTAGATCACTAGTAGTTATACAGTAAGAGTGCTGTAAAATTAATAAATATAGCAGCTCAAAATCTCTTAGGAAATCTACGCATGTTTTACACTGTTGAAATCTCTTTTTCCTCAATCTGAACAGCAGGAGTAAAAGTCAGATCGGTCTGCTTTTAAATCTCAGCTGCTGTGTCAGAGGCAGTACATGTGCCACAGGTCTGATAGTGATGACCAGAAGGGAACGCAAAGACGAAAATGGCAAAACAAACAGGGTTATCAGATAACACTTCCCATGTTTTCTGTGACTGATGTCAAAGGTTGCATTCCTAATCAAACCACACAGTAGGCGCAAATTCAATCGATATTTAGCAGCCAAAGCTGTTCATTATCCTGATCTTTACATACTGTAGTTCATCATGATATTCAAAGACAGTGTTTTGATGTGTACAGTACAATACAGATTTACTTGATTCTAATGCACAATGAAAGCTTTAGATCTGGAATCACAGCAGACAGATTACGCTACAATCTCATTACATAAGATGATGAAGCTCTCAGTTTGTGCATTAATTTTTTTGTCTTTTAAAGAGTACATGCATTGTCAGCTGTGGTGACTTTCGCTTGTTTCTGCTTTTGTATTTGATGAAGTCTGGTGGCGTTCTGTTTAAAAAAGGAGGGCATCAATTCAGACATGGGGCAGCGTGGTTACTACTGTCACCTCAGAGCAAGAAGGTTGCTGAGTCCCGGCTGGGCCAGATGACGTTTCTGTGTGGAGTTTGCATGTTCTCCCTGTGTTGGCATGGGTTTCTTCTGTGTGCTCCGGTTTCAAACAAAAACACTATAGGGGAACTGAATAAGCAAAATTGGCTGTAGTGTATTAGTGTGTGGGTGTGTGATTGAGTGTGTATGGGTGCGCTAAATTGCAGCTAGAAGGACATTTGCTGCGTGTATGCTGGAAAAGTTGGTGGTTCATTCCGCTGTGGTAACCCCTGATGAATAAAGAGACTAAGCTGAACGAAAATGAATGAAAGTTATTTTGACAATTTGTCATTTTCTGACCCAAAGCAAAGAGCATACAATCACCAAGAGGCGACACTCTAGTGCGATTTGGGAAACAGCCACTAGAGGGCGCGGCAGACATTTAAGAATGAAAACTCCAATGGAAAAGCAGCATATTATAAGTCTGTAAAATAAACTATTAAAAGTGTTGATGATTGTGATAGTAAGTGTTGTATTGTCGTCTTCCAGGTTGTATGCCAGCTTTTTTTTTTTTTTTTATAATATTTTTTTAGGGGTTTACACCTTTATTGATAGGACAGTGGAGATATAGAGACAGGAAAGTGTGGGGAGCAGAGATAGGGGAAGGATCAGCAAAGGACCTCGAGACAGGATTCGAACTCGGGTCGCTGCGAGCACCTCGGTGCTATGTGTCGATGCACTAACCACTAGGCTATTGGCACCGACTGTATGCCAGCTTTAATGCACTTTTTAAATAAATACAAATAAAACAAAGCAGCTGCTTGCCATCTCGACATCAATAAAATCCCATGGACAGCCGATCGCTTTCACTTCCAAATGGCGGAATCCGGGCTGTTGCTGGGTGCTGCTGTTGCAATGTAACATTCTATTGAGTGTCGCCTCTTGCTCATTCTAAGCTCTTTGTCAAAAAGCAATAAAGCTCTAAATCACAATATTTGTATTTGAAATTTGGAAGAAATATTATCTATATAGCTAGCTTTACAGAATAATGCAAATGTAAAAATTGTACTTAACCAATGCACTCAAAAAATGGTAGGTTGTATTAACGCTGGCTCAAATGTGGTCAGACAGAATATTGGGTTAATTTATTTCTACATAACAAGTTCACTTTAACCGTTAACTGTTGTGTTTGCCAAAATTTGACGAAGCATTAGGTTAAAGCAACCCATCAGTTTTTAATGAAATAATAAAAATAAAAATGTATTAAATTAATTTTAAACATCACAGTTAAAAATACAGTAAAATTCGTGCAAGCCTGACATTTTTATGGTCAACTAATGTATTTATTTAATTTATGGTCTTATAAATGCACCGATATTTTGAATCACTAACATTTACGCATACGTTTTGCTATATACCAGTTTACGGTTGTTTCTTGTGACATTTTTACTGTTGTTTTACTGTTAAAATCACAGTTATTTAAAAATATATATTGGAATAAGAATAATAAATATTAAATTGAACCCAATGTTAACATAACATATTATATCCAATATTTACATAACATAATATATATATATATATATATATATATATATATATATATATATATATATATATATATATATATGTATATATATATATATATATATATATATATATATATATTTATGTATACTGTTGCAATCAGAATGATCCCCCCCCCCCCCATTATAATAATATTTAAAAATAAAAATAAAAAATTATCTTTTTTAAATATTTCCCAAATGCCATTTAACAGAGTAAGGAAATTTTCACATTATTTCTGATAATATTTGTTCTTCTGGAGAAAGTCTTATTTGTATAATTTCGGCTAGAATAAAAGCAGTTTTTAATTTTTTAAACACCATTTAATGCTCAGTATTATTAGCCCCTTTAAGCTATATCTTTTGATAGTGTTCCGAATAAAGTTTATTTTTTTATTGCGCAACGCATGTGTTTTTTTTTTTTTTTTGTCCCGCCTTGTTTTTTTGTTATCCCATAGGCTCCTATTCCGGCGTGATTCGTGCTTTGATTGGCTGCTGGTCTCGGAGGCCTATATAAAAAGTAGCTTCAAGCAGGGTCGGGGACTCTGGGAGCTCATTTGTGCTGCGACGGTTGCTGGGAGTGGAGCTCCTGGATTTCCCTTACCCCTCCAGCCGACAACCAACATTCAATCTTGTTACCATTGCTCATACATTCAACTGCTTTTGAGAGTTTGAGCTTGTAGGGGTGGCTTGCCTATTTATTTGATTACTTATGACTGTGTTTATGTTTAGGGAGAAATGTAAGCTTCCTGTATTTTTCTTTAAATATAATTTAGTTCATTTACTTTATAGAGTATTCTGTTTGTTGTTTTGGCCTGTGGCCACCCTGAAGAGATGCCCATTTATATTTACTACTTTTCTATAATAAATCTATTCAATTACTCTCAACTGAGTGTCTGAGTTTGGATGTCGACCGAAGTGGATCTTTTGCATTAAGTTTATTTTTTTTTGCTTTGTTTGGGAAATCCACCACCCCAACACATTTGTTTTTTCCGTTTATTATGCCCATGTTGTTTTCTCCTAGACCTGGGGTGTAATAGGGTATATGCCAAAGCATGCTAATGGGACTTTTAATTTGCCAGTAACCTGGGTTAAGTGCTTCCGGCGAACTATGCCAATGCAAAAACCTGCGCGTTTAAGGTCTGTTTTCTTTAAAAATCAGCGAGTAAACGGCTTTTTGTCTCGTTTTACGCTTGAGCAACTAAATGAATGCCAAAGTCTATTTAATTGAATGTTTTTTAATGACATTACAACATCGATGCTGTAAAAGGAACCATATAAAATGGAAAAAAACTCACAATAACAGGTCACCGGAAGTTTATCAGTATGGGAAAAACACTAGCTCGGCATATACCCTATAGATGGTCTACTGCAGGGGTTTCCAAACTTTTCAGCTCGCGACCCCCAAAATGACAATGCCAGTGACTTGTGACCCCCAATATCCTCTGAGGTGGTTATAAATACAGAGACCTTGCATGCAATGGCGCACACACAGCAATAGACCCAAGTCTGTTCTTCGTTTAATTTTTTAACGTATGTCAGTGCTGTAAATGGGCCAGAAAGTCATCTGACGCTATTGCTGTGTCTTATCCAATAGAACAATAAGCTACTATAGTAACTATAAACGACTATTTTTCCTCTTCAGTAGGTTGTGAATAAAATATGGTAAATCTTATGGTTCAATAAAAATAAATAGATTTTTGGGGGTCCCGACCCCCACTTTGAGAACCACTGGTCTACTGAACAAACCATCGTTATACAATAACTTGCCTAATTACCCTGCCTAGTTAACCTAATGACCCTTTAAATGTCACTTTAAGCTGTATAGAAGTGTCTTGTAGTGAAATATTATTTATTGTCATCATGGCAAAGCTGAAAAAAAACTTAGTAGAAATGAGTTCTTAAAACTATTATGTTAAGAAATGTGTTGAAAAAATCTCTGCGTTAAACAGAAATTGGGGAAATAAATAAACCGGGGGGCTAATAACTCTGGGTGTTGAGTATAATACATTATGTAAGCCTGTGGTCTCAATCTCAATTCCTGGAGGGCAGCAGTTCTGCATAGTTTAGCTTCAACCACCTCCAACTAACACCTGCTTAGTCTCTCGTAGTTTTGGACACCTTGGTTAGTTGCATCAGCTGTGTTTGATTAGGTTTGGAGCAAAACTGTGCAGAGCTGCAGCCCTCCTGGAATCCATTTTGATGTAAGCGATGGGTTCAATTAAACTTATACAACCAATTTAAATGGTAGTCGCTTCATTTAAATAATAAACCCAGAGTTTGGTCCATATTTGACCCCATTTGGGTTGAAAAAATCCAGCATAACCTATATTTCCTTCAATAATTTACATTTCGCTTACCTGTGGACATAAAAATAACAACGCAATCTCACGGCAATTCGTAAATTGTTGATTTAGTGATGAATTTGTACGATCTAATTCGTACAATTAATTATGATTTGCTCATCACCCAAGGGTGGTTGAGGTTAGGGGTGGGGTTGGGTCTCCCTACTTCTTTTTAAATTCGGATATTTTCGTACAACTGAACTCGTACGAATTAACCACAAAACTGACAAAACGTAAAATACTTACGTTTCCTCGTGATATCAGGCTGAAAAATAAATATAGTGTTTGTCCAATAGCTGTCATCAAAATACAACAACACAACAGAGTCAAACAAGACGACGCGTCGTTTGTTAAACACAAAATGTATTTATTTCCTGTTTTCAGTTTTCATTTATAATGATAATCATTTGTTTCTCGAATATAAGTTTCACAATTTTCATGTCAGGCAATATATAACAGTATATTCAGGATATTTAATAAGATACATCTAGTTTCTGAGCAGTGTTTTTACAGAGAGTGAAGAAAGAATAAGACGCCGTCTCACTATGACAGACAGATGAGAGACCGGGATAATGTTGGAATCATCCGGCGAACTCAAAAAAGTGACGAGCGGGTCGCGTTATTGGATTGGAGAGAAACACAGACGGGGACAAAGAGCTCACCGGTGCCGTCAGTGTGTGTGTGTCTGTGTGTGTGTGTGAGTGAGTTTGTGTGTGAAAGCTCTCGAATGAGGATTTAGTAGAGCAGGTGTGTTTGTCGTTGCCATTGTTTGTGAACGCGGGTGTTTGTCGCCAGGTGCCTTGTTGATGGTGTCAGATATGAAGCTGTGCGTCACGATAGACATTTGAAGGGCAAAACACGCCACATTCAAACCAATCAGCTTTTCGTTGTTCAGCGCGGGAAATTTGAGTGATCATTTAAAATCCGCACGCCTTTTATTCGCGAAGTTCAATCGTTATTTCTCCCGCCGAATTTCGCCGAGCTGTGGTAAATGCGATCTATTACACATATGCTATCGCACGCTGTTTCTCCAAGCTGATGATGTGCAACGGAAATGAACAAACCGTATGGAAAATGTGTGCGAATTACTTCCGTTGTGTGGTGATCGTGCGGAATACAAACTCTTGGCGCGGCGATGGTTTAATCGCCAGTCCATCTAAAAGTACAGAAGTCATAAAGAATGTGCAATAATTCGGTTTACCATATCTTAAAAACATATAAAATCTATCCCATGACATAGAGCGGTCAGGCAGCACACGTTAAGTAGATCTTAGTAAACATACGGCAGCGTCAGTTTAGCACATGGCTAATCTAGTTATTAGTCACTGCTCTGTGTAAACATTGAACTGATCTCAACATCAGGCCCGTAAGTTCTGTGCTGATGTGCGACGGATGAACTAATGCTAGGTTCGCAACCGAACTTGACGTAGTTTAATGCTTGAGGTCAATTATATGAACTTTGTTTGAAATTTATCACGCAAATATTTAATTCTGATTATAGTGCGAACCCAGCATTATGACGGTAATTGTAAAGTTTGGCCATAGTTGGCTCTTTTCTAACACACACCCTCCAATGTTTCAAACGCACAACACTGTGGCAGTAACAGCACATTCACAACAGGGGCGAAATGAAAGATTGTAAGAATTGAAACACAAAAAAATAGACAGGCCGTCTGTGCGTTATGGACGACAGGATAGTGGTTCGCTAAAAGCACTACGCTAATGAGCATCTCGCTAACCTGCTCGAAGCAGGTCATGTCCATTCGACTGGAACATCCCCTTGAACATCCAAATGTCAAATCACATGATTAAAAATCTAATAACCTACCAAAGCTAGGAAGAAACGAACTAAGGTTTTGACAAATATATGCAGCTAATGTTCACGTCATATTTCCGCTGTGCTAACGGGAGCTAAAGTGCGGCTAACCCATGATGTGCTCAACAACAAATGATAAAAAAAAACACTTCTTGGGAGGAAAAACACATTTTTTTCATTCATCTACATCAGTAAGTATTGAATTGGCAATTTTTATTTTATTTTATTTGAACTACTCTCTTCGTTAAACTACCCCCGATTCGGTATTATTTACAAGTATTAACAGTACACTCTCGGACCAGAAGGTATTGCTGTGTACACATTTAGATGGATCGAACCGTTCCGGACAATATGAAGCAAATACAATTTATAAGCCAATCGGGCAAATTCGAACGTAAAAGTTATGGCTGATATGGCGCAGCTTGAAGCTGATTGGCTAATGTGTCAGTCGTCGAGTGCAATCTGAGCATGTGCAGAACGTCAGCCAATCAATTCAGTTGTGTATGTGTGTGAGTGTGTGTGTGCACTCGTGAACATGTACTAATACAAAAGTGTTTTCACAAACGTTGCCATACAAAAAATGTAAATAAAAACCACAAATCAGATAATAAGTAAACGACAAACATCATAAACATACCTTAACAATTCATAAATAAATAAATAAATAAATAAATAGATGAATAAAACATCCTGATGCTTTGACAGATATGACTCGGTTACAGTAAGTTTTTTTTTTTACATATGCGACGATTTTTATGGCTCTATTTATTAATCAGCACTTTACGCTTTGCGTTTTTTCGTTCACATTTTGTTTATCATGAACGGCGTTGAGTGATATAGATTTGACTCTAATTTGTTTTATCTTTTCCCAAATAAAAGCCATTTCTTACTGAGTAAACCCAGGTTAAATTTTCCCTAAATATACGGAAAAGTGTAAGAAATTAAAATAAACATGATTCATATTTTAAAACTCTCACACGATTTTCATGACAACTAAGCGTAGAGATTGTCATAAAAACAATATGCAAGAAACGAAGATAATTTCTTGACGTGATTGTGGTCCCTTTGGAATGCACCGGATTGTTTTGTTGTTGTTGTGAGATTGTGATTATGTCAATATTGTTTGTCTAGAGATCTAGAAAGGCTCGTATTTTCGATACTCGTATTTTCTGCTCTCTGGATTTAACTTTGGAATGATATCAGCTGGGTATGACGACAGTCAAGAGTACTCGAAACACACAGAGATACAAAGACACACGCGCACACACGCACACAGAAATCAGTGTGTGATGAGGGGAAAATGGGGACGGACAAACACATTAAACACTCTGAGATATGAATGACACCTCCCACAATCTCCTGTGTGTGTGTGTGTGTGTGTGTGTGTGTGTGTAGTTGCTCAGTTGTTGACGCGCAGCTTAAAGGACACACGGCCGGCGAACTTGTCTCTCTCGCTGAACTCGGTGATGGTGTTAGAGTTGATCTTACACTCCACATTGACGTCTGTGTTAAAGGAGATGTTCATGAACTTCACCGCCACCAGAGGCTGGGAGTAATTCACCTGCATGCGCGCACACACACACACACACACACAGACAACGTTTATACATGTGCTTGAAAGTTCCTTTAAAGTACACAAAACTTTAAATCAAAACTAACCATGTTAATTTTGGGCCCCGCATCATCAATTTTTTTTATTTTTAAAGGCCCTTAATATGAAATGGGCACCCCTAGTCTAGTGATCGCTGATTGGCTCCTGCACTAGAAGGCGGGGCTTCATTCACCATATTGACACGACTTGTGTATTCTAGAGTTTTTGTTATAACACATATCATTGTTTGTTACTTCAAACAACCTCATGAGAATATTCTTTAGCTAACAAATATAAATTTAACATTTCGAAGCAATGACACTATGTTTCACAAACACTGTATATTGCCAATAATTTATTTAATTTCTGACTAATTTTACTGTTGAATTAAATTGATTAAAATTGAGAATAGAATACAATCTGCTTGTGACATGATTTATACAAAACTGTTGAATTTGTGTACAGTTTTTAAGGTAAGGACATTTATAAGTAACTGTAATTAAATTATGGAAAAATTTGCAGCACTGTGTGTGTGTGTGTGTGTGTGTGTGTGTGTGTGTGTGTGTGTGTGTGTGTGTGTGTGTGTGTGTGTGTGTGTGTGTGTGTGTGTGTGTGTGTGTGTGTGTGTGTGTGTGTGTGTGTGTGTGTGTTTGTGTGTGTGTTTGTGTGTGTGTGTGTGTGTGTGTGTGTGTGTGTGTGTGTGTGTGTGTGTGTGTGTGTGTGTGTGTGTGTGTGTGTGTGTTCTTGCCTGTGCCTTCATGCCGTAGTATGGATAGTACATGAGGTTAAAGGTTCCATTTGGAGGAAAGTATGCGATTTCACCAATGCTCTCCGCATCCTCTTTCTGTAATACAAACAATCAGATACAAAATATTAAACAATAGTTTGTACGTACAGTTAAAGACAAAATGATTCATCCTGCCGTGAATTTTCAATGGCTTTCAAATATTTGCCAAGTGCCGTTTAACAGCGAGATCTCAATTTTAAATATAATAGTTTTAATAATATCTAATAACTAATTTATTTTATCTTCATCATAATTACACTGTAATATGTTAAATAATTTAAATATTTAAAATGCTTTACTTTTATTTTACTGGCAAAGCAATTTTGAATGTTTCATTTCTCCCTATTAGTAATGCAAGTGAACATATTTGCCTATCCATGTATCAATTCACCACAGAGCAACAGAGAAAATAAAGGTTCTGGAAATAAGCCTTCCCCAAAGATTTGAGATGTTTTAGAGAAGGGGTCACCAGCTGCAGAGTTCAGCTCCAACCCAGATCAAACACACCTGAACCAATTACTTAGGATCTGAACAGCACTATAATTATAAGTAGGTGGGTTTGATATGGGTTTCAACTGAAATCTGCAAAAGGGTAGATCACCAGGAACAAGTTTGGTCACCCCTGCTTTAGAGTTTAAAATCACCATCAAGGAACAGAGAAAGTACAGGTTCTGGAGTCTTGATGATCATTAATTATGTGTGCGTAATCCAGCCCGATCTCATAAGAGTGGCGATAAATGGAGTGGAAAGTGCAAATCATAATAAACCAATGAGATTATACAAATTTAAACAGATATGAATTGCTATGAGATTGTGTTGTATATTCAAGCAATCCTAAATTGCTTCAGTCCAGTATGTTTGTATCTTGAATTATTAGAATTATTGAATTATTGAATTGAGTTCAAGTTAAAAATAATGAGCTAAACAAAATTTAGTAAATAGATGGAAAGGTCTAGAAGCCTTTAAATGTCGCCAGTTGACAAATTAATGAACAGAACCACAATGCAAACTACAGGTATGTAACACTACAATTGTACTAACTATAGTTACTACCCAACACTACCTAAAGGTTTGAACTGTGCGAGTTGTGTATCAGATCTAAAGTCTGGAGCTGGGTAGATTACCTATGAATGGTAATCCGATTACAAATTACATAACAAAACTGGTAGTCAGTAATATAATACAATTTAGATTGCAAACTTTTAGCAAGGTAATCCTAGATTACATTTAGATTACTTTTGTGCTAACCTTTACTTTATGATATGCATGGATTGATAAAGTAACATATAATAGAATTTTAAGATAACATGATTTGACTACTTTTGGATTACATTTGGATTACTTTTGTGATAACCTTTAGTTTATACTATGTATAGATTAATAACATAACATGATAGACGATTAAAATTACAATCGGACTACTTTTGGACGACAAATTCATTACTTATGTGCTAACCCTTGTTTTATGCTGCATTCATAGATTGCTAAAGTAACATAGAGCACAGATTTAAAATTATGTAATCTGATAACATTTGATATCAGATTGATATCATAACATATAATAGATGATTAAGATAACGTAATCTGACTACTTTTGGATTACTTTTGTGCTAACCGTTACTTGATGCTATGTATGTGTAGATTAATAACGTAACATATAATCGACATTTAAGATCAAATAATCAGACTACTTTTAGATTACATTTAGAATACTTTTGTGCTAACTCTTACTTTATGCTGTGTATGTTTGGATTTTTAACATATAATAGACATTTAAGATAACACAGTCTGATTACTTTTGGATTACATTTAGATTACTTTTGTGCTAAACCTTACATTATACTATGTATGTATGAATTGATAACTTAACATAGTAAATATTTAAGTAAACATAATCTGACTACTTTTGGATTACATATAGATTACTTTTGTGCTAACCTTTACATTATGCTATGCATGTATGAATTGATAACATAACATAGTAAATATTTAAGGAAACATAATCTGACTACTTTTGGATTACATTTAGATTACTTTTGTGCTAACCTTTAATTTATGCTACTGTGTGTATGGATTGATAACGTATAATGGACATTCAAGATAACAATCTAAATACTTTTGGATTACTTTTGTGCTAACCCTTTTTATGCCGTGTATGGATTGATAATGTAACATATGGCAAACCTTTAAAATATACGGATCACTTTAGACCCATGTAGTCCATCAAAGGGTTAATAACGTAACATATAAAAGAAATTCAAGATAACAATCTGACTACTTTGGATTACATTTAGATTACTTTTGTGCTAAGCCTTGTTTTACATCCAAGCGTGTATAGATTGGTTACGTAACATTTAAAATAACTAAATTTGATTATTTTTGAATTACATTTAGATTACTTTTGTGCTAATGATTGCTTCATGCTGTGTATAACGTAACATATAAGAAACATCCAAGATAATAATATCCAACCTCTTTTGGATTACACTTAGATTACTTATGTGCTAATCCTTATTTTATACCATGTATGGATTATTAACATATGGTAGACATTTAAGATAACACATCTGATTACTTTTGGATTACATTTAGATTACTTTTGTGCTAACACTTATTTTATACCATGTATGTATGGATTTGTTACGTAAACATATGGCAGGCATTTGAGATAACATAATCTGACTACTTTTGGATTACATTTAGATTACTTTTGTGCTAACTCTTATTATATGCTATGTATGTATAGATTTGAGATAACATAACCTGACTACTTTTGGATTACGTTTAGATTACTTATGTGATAACCTTTATTTTATGCTATATATTAACATATGGTTGACATTTAAGATAACACATCTGATTACTTTTGGATTACATTTATATTACGTTTGGTTTGACCCCTTTTTTATGCCACAGCAAGTTTTGTAATGAAAAGGAGGAGAAATTATAAACACTGCCAAGCTGTAAATACTATCTAATTATGTAAGCAATAAAATGTAACCATAATCCGATTACTTGTATATTAAAATTGATAGTTTATGCTGATTACAAGTACTTGATTTTTGGAATCTGATTACATAATCCAGATTACATGTAATCCAATTCTACCAAGCTAAAGAATCACAAACGTATACGAGCATCAGTTTATTGTAATAAAATATATATATATTCAAAATTTGCAAAATCAATTATTTGTTAAAAACTTACTTCCATTGTGTGAGTAATATAAAATCATGTCAGGCATTAAAAAAGTACCTGTAGTCTGAATATTAGTATTTTAAATTTTTTATTTACTCTAAATTACAAGTATTTGATATATTATTTTTATTTAGAATCTGATAATGTAATTTAGATGATATGTAATCAACTACTACCCAGCTCTGGTTGTGAACTAGTCTATAAGGTAAGTGTTTCCAAGTGTTTCTTACCCACTCATCACCCTCTTTATACCTCTGAGAATGGAGGAATGCAGTAAACAAATGTTAAAGATGTAAATCATGCTCGACTACACTGTCAAAAACATCCGTTAGTTAACAGTATTGTGTGATACACAGGTTTTTTCTGTTTATTTACGATTATGCATTGCATTATGGGACCGGGATCTCTGCTTAGTCGACTTTTAATTTTGGAAATTGAACTCTGCAGTTTAACAAAATGACATTTATGTATTTTTTGTATTCAAAGTAGTACATATATACTGATATTGATATAGCAGTGGCTATTTTATGACCAGGAATTTGCATTATAATTATCATTAACACCAAACTTATAAAAACAACAATAAAAGTGATGGAAATATCAAACTTTTTAACACAAAAGGCTTTATTTTAATAATCTGAGCACATGGTCTAAAGTGCATGAGGCAGGTGCATTCATTTTTTGCTATTTTAATGACAGGAACAACAGTCTGCGTGCGCGGTGCATGTTCTAAAAGGGTTGTTTTAATGAGCTACAGGCGTGTTTTGGGCGTGACGAGCATTAAACCAATCAGAGTCTCGCCTTAAAAGCAAGTTCTGGTTGCACCATGGCACATTTGCTGTTTAGTGAACATTGGAAGCCATAAATTTAACACTGATCTAGCATGGAAACGGATCTGCTCCATCTACAGAACAAGCCAGAATCACCAAAGCCTTTTGAGGTGAAGAAGGCATGGGAGGTGGTATTGGTTTTACATTTATGTAGAAATTAATAGTCATTTCTATGCTAATCCTTTAACTTTTCAAATTTAAAGATGTTTGTGTGCTGCTGTGTGTGCATCCCTGTGTATGTAATAAGCAGCATGTATGCCAATTTGGACCTGCCTGTTAATGCACTCTTGATATAACAAAAAAATATGGGCTTATTTCAGTTTCCTTAAAATTGCAACTCTCAACAATGCATCTTAACACACCTCCTTTTCAGCCCAGCACACTCATGGGTGCTTAAATAAGCGCAAATGCATCTGCTATGTAAACAACGTGGAACAAAAACGTGAACATGAGCCCTGCACCAGACTGAAACTAGCAAAAACACACTTGAAATTGTTGAAGTTGTCCCATAATGCAATTCAAAATCATAATCAAGAACAAACATGAATCACAAAATACAGAAAACTGCTCATTTACAGATATCTTTCATTACAGTGAGGCTGTTTCATTCTGGAATTCACTAAAGACTCACCTTTGCTCCACAGGTGACGTACGGAGACTGTCCGTCCTTACCAGGCTTCATCCCAATCACCTGCAGAAGAGGCCAAAACATGGATATTAAGCAGAGGTATGGCATTTATGATCATATTGTGGTTTTTGATGACAAAACCATGACAAAAATTGTGATTATTAGTATTAACATCATTTAAAACGCAGGAAAGAGTTAAACATGCATGTGTTTTTCACTGAGATCTTGTTATAAAAAACTGCTATGTTATTATATTTTTGATATTTATGAGGCAAATCTCAAAAACTATCCTATGGTGTGACCATCTCAAGCATAGTTCAATAACACACAGCTCTTAATAATTAAAAAGAAAATCTTTAAATCATTAGTAAATACCTCAGGCCCAATTTAACAAGTGTCTGTTTTAGAAAATGTCAATTTTTCATTCATTCATTCATTCATTCTCCTTTGACTTAGTCTCTTTATTCATCATAAGTTACCACAGAGGAATGAACCACCAACTTATCCAGCATATGTTTTACACAGTGGATGCCCTTCTAGTTGCAACCCAGTACTGGGAAACACCCATAAACACTCATTCACACACACGCTCATACACTGTGGCCAATTTGGTTAATCAATTCCCCTATAGCGCATGTGTTTGGACTGTGGGGGAAACCCACGCCAACACGGGGAGAACATGCAAACTCATGAATGATTACTTATTTTTTAAGATTTGTTTTTTTCTGTACAAGAATTTATAATGTTATATTTTCTCAGACTTCTTTAAATAGACTGTATAAATACCTTGCAAAAAATTATTTGCTTACTAAGATTTTTTGTCTTGTTTGTTTAGTCCAAATATCTAGAAATTCTTAAAGCAAGAATTTTTCTACTTTTTCTAGCAGGCAAAAATATACTGTTTATTTTGCTAGCGCACATTGTTATTCTTAAAGTTAATAATTAATCCATGCAAGTTATTCCACTGAAAAAAAATTTGTTTTATTAATCTTCAATGAAGGTCTAAGTATTTGCTTCCTCGTTTAAAGTGACGGTCCTTCTGATTCGTCAACTTGAGGATTTCCATAGCAACTGCATATAATTATCCTCTCTAACTGTTAGTTTGCTATGAGGGAATGATGCACAAAGAAAGCCCCGCCCTTACTTAGTATTCTGTTTCAATTGAAAATACATTAGCATACTGAATTAAAGCCCCGCCTCCTACTCAATATTCCGTTTTAATTGGAAGTACATCATCATACTGAAATAAAGCCCCACCCCCTAGTCAATATTTCATTTCAATTGGAAGTACATCGTCATACTGAAATACAGCCCCGCCCCCAACCCAATATTCAGTTTCAATTGGAAGTACATCCTTATACTGCAATAAAGCCCCGCCTCCTACTAAATAGTCAGGTTCAGTTGGAAGTACATCATCATACTGAAAAAGCCCCACCCCCAACTCAATATTCAGTTTTCCCCACCCCCAACTCAATATTCAGTTTTCCCCACCCCCAACTCAATATTGAGAAGTGCATCATCATACTAAAATAAAGCCCCGCCTCCTACTCAATATTGTCTCAGTTGGAAGTACATCATCATTCTAAAAAAGCCCCGCCCCCTACTCAATATTCTGCTTCAATTGGAAGTACATCAGCATACTGAAAAAGCCCCGCCTCCTACTCAATATTACTTCGTAAGTTCTGCCTCTTACTTAATATTACTTTATAAAGCCCCACCCCCTACTCAATATTCTGCTTCCATAGGAAGTACATCATCATACTGAAATAAAGCCCCACCCCCTACTCAATATTCTGCTTCCATAGGAAGTACATCAGCATACGTAAAAATTCCCGCCCCTACACAATAGTCTGTTGCAATTGGAAGTACATCAACATACTGAAATAAAGCCCCGCCTCCTACTCAATATTGTCTCAGTTGGAAGTACATTATTATACTAAAAAAGCCCCGCCCCCTACTCAATATTCTGCTTCCATAGGAAGTACATCAGCATACGTAAAAAGTCCCGCCCCTACACAATAGTCTGTTGCAATTGGAAGTACATCATCATACTGAAATAAAGCCCCGCCTCCTACTCAATATTGTCTCAGTTGGAAGTACATCATCATACTAAAAAAGCCCTGCCCCCTACTCAATATTCTGCTTCAATTGGAAGTACATCAGCATACTGAAAAAGCCCCGCCTCCTACTCGATATTACTTCGTAAGTTCTGACTCTTACTTAATATTACTTTATAAAGCCCCACCCCCTACTCAATATTCTGCTTCCATAGGAAGTACATCATCATACTGAAATGAAGCCCCGCCCCCAACTCAATATTCAGTTGCAATTGGAAGTACATCATCATACTGAAATAAAGCCCCGCCTCCTACTCAATATTGTCTCAGTTGGAAGTACATCGTCATACTAAAAAAAGCCCCGCCCCCTACTCAATATTCTGCTTCAATTGGAAGTACATCAGCATACTGAAATAAAGCCCTGCCTCCTTCTCAATATGACTTTATAAAGCCCTGCCTCCTACTCAGTTTTCTGCTTCAATATTATGTTGCAATTGGATGTACATCAGCATACTAAAATAAAGCCCCGCCTTCTACTTAATATTTTCTTTATAAAGCCCCGCCTCCCACTTAATATTCTGCTTCAATATAGCGTTTCAATTGGAAGAACATCAACATCCTGAAATAAAGCCCCGCCCCCTACTAAATATTCCATTTCAATTGGAAGTACATCAACATACTGAAATACCCCCCCCCCCTCTTCCCCAATCAATATTCAATTTCAATTAGAAGTACATCAACATACTGAAATAAAGCCCCGCCCCCCCACTCAATATTCGGTTTCAGAATATTATTATGTAACTTGTAATGTGTTTTCCCCCAACACTCATGCCTATAGTTGAGGATGTGTGAGTTACCCGGTTGAGTTTGATGAGTATGCAGGGTTTTCCATCCGGGTATCCGTAAAAGCGGTCGGTGAGTCCGGAGCAGTCCTCCAGCGTGGTGCGGTTGAACCGGCAGGATCGTTTGGGGTTGTTTCGCACGTTTCCGCTGTCCTCCTGGATGTTGAACTGGTCCGGGGTGCAGTCGTCATTATTCACGGCCTGCTGAGAGTTATTATAGGCTGCAGGACACAGACGGAGACGCCACATTAATTCAGTGCCTTTAAATGCAAATGAGCAGGTTCTGTTCCCACCCACCATTACCACATCTGCTTTTCCTGCTGTGTTGCGTCAGATAAACAGCAGTCAGTGACTAAAGGAAATGTCTACAGTAAACCTGTGCGGGTCGTTTACATTTCATATGAGAAGCACTTCTCACAACACAGATGCTTTACACACACCAATACTTGTGTGTAAATGTTCATTACTAACCTTAATATCAACATGATTTGATTATAACTGCAGATCAATGACAATAGCCTACTGTAACGTCTGCAATTATATAGAATAAATAAATGAACGAACATATATGAACACATACAAACCCTTACAGTCTCCGATATACAGAAAAACTACACACAGTATGCATTTAGTCCTTATTTGGGTTCAAAAACAACACAACATATGGCCCACAGTCAGAGCAAACCTCTCATCTGTGTCTGTAATCTTCAGCAGCACATGTAGCCTCTGTTAGAGAGTATCTCCATCATTCTCAGTTCATAATAGTCCATATGGTGATGATAATAGTTAAACATTTCAGTGCAGTGTGTTCATGATTTAGGTTGCTGAAGGAATCATTTGCTCCTTTGTTTTTTCCGGCTTCTCCTTTGTTTTGTTGGGCTTTAAAGGGTCACGAAACACCAGAACACATGTGTTGATCTGTTGACAGTGGTATATGTGTCCCACAATGCTAAAAACACTATCAGGACACCTATATTTCACTAAAAAGTGTCAATTGTTTGTTTTTGTGTTAATTCAAGCAAATTCGTACTTCCTGTTTGAAACGAATTTTTGAAGCTGCGTCACGGTCATGACATAATAGCGTGTATTCCAGCGTGCAGACTGGACGTCTGTACCAGAGTGAGTCTTATTACGTCTTACAGTGTGTTGCATTAATGCATGAGTAAGGCTTGGTTCAAACCAATCAGCGCGCTCTATTGTGCAACTTCATTAATATTCATTACTGTGTTTACACGACAGAGACGCCACGTTGTGTTGGCAAAACAAGCGTGAAGTGTTGCTTTTATAGTTTGCTGCAGTGAAGTTTTGTTTTCATTTTCTCTCTGTGAGAGCTCAGCTGGAGTCACGTGTGGATTAACAGTGTACGCGACGCTCGACAACAATAACTTACGTGTCTAAGGAGGATTATTGTTTACCTGAGAGCTGTTCTCATCTGCAAACGCTGAGATCCGGATTCACTTGTAGTCTCCTCTTTATAAACGGGAGAATCCCGGGAAAAACGGGAGGGTTGACAGGTATAAGCTAATCTAGGTTAGTCGTGCAACCCCTTGTTGTCCTAGACGGAAGTTAACGCCCTTTCCACCTAAGTACACTTGAATCAATATCAAGAGTCAGTCTGATCCCTAAAACACAATTAGTGTGCCCAATGCTCCATCTCAACTTTATTTTAGTCCATCTATTGACCTGACGCAAGAAGTGCGGAAACAAGGATGCAGCGTAATCTACTGGAATTAATGATTACAGAGTGAGCAAAATGTGTTCAAACATAACAATTTATTAAATAGTTAAACAAAAGTAATTATTCAAATCCAATTCAAACAACAGACAAAATGTAATCTAATCTAAACAAGAAAAACATCATCAAATTAATCAAATCAAATCTGTTAACACAATGAAAAGAGGTTTTACAAATGTTTACCTGGAGATGAAAACACACACAGAAGTTGTGTGGGAGATCTGCATACAGATTCCCCTATTGCCACCTTCTCTTAAAGGGCCATGAAACCCCCTCGTTTCAGCAGGGTGTTTTCACACCTCTACTTTGGAAAAAGTCAGAAAAGTGGGCGTGTCCAGCTCTGTTTAGGGGGGAGTGTCGGAGGAACTAAAGTGGGATGGTGTGGGAGTGTCTATTTGGGCGGGTTTTAGATTCAAAATACACACACACGGGACAAAGTGACTGTGTTTACATGGACATCTGTAGTCGAATTATTTGCCAAATTATTAAATGGTGGACTTTAACAGCAGTTTGGCTCTTTCATTCAGGGAATTCAGTCATGTCCCTCGCGACAAACGAGATATTTGATTCGAGGCGCTGCTCTAAGCGTGTATTTTTCATGCAATGTTTGATACCGCACGTCGAATGACAGAAAAAAAAAACTCAGCATTTCCCGGAAACTTAGATGCACACGGCAGGTAGCGTCAGAAAGCCGCATGTGTTATTCCGGTCACTAAATGCGGTGAAAATCCTACACGAGGTTAAAGTTTGGTTGTGATGCTAACATGTTTACACTCGGTGCAATAGTTTGTTCGATACGAACAAACTGAGTAAACAAAGAGCACTGGTCGCTCACTTACCAAATCTGTAGAGACAGGACAATCACCAGCAACTAGAGCCGCGTCTTTATGAAGAGGAGACTACAAGCGAATCCGTATCTCAGCGTTTGCAGATGAGAACAGCTCTCAGGTAAACAATAATCCTCCTTAGACACGTAAGTTATTGTTGTCGAGCGTCGCGTACACTGTTAATCCACACGTGAGTCTGAGCTCTCACAGAGAGAAAATGAAAACAAAACTTCACTGCAGCAAACTATAAAAGCAACACTTCACGCTTGTTTTGCCAACACAACGTGGCGTCTCTGTCGTCTAAACACTGTGACAGTAATGAATATTAATGAAGTTGCACAATAGAGCGCTCTGATTGGTTTGAACCAAGCCTTTACTCATGCATTAATGCAGCACACTGTAAGACGTAATAAGACACACTCTGGCTCAGACGTCCAGTCTGCATGCTGGAATACACGCTATTATCTCATGACCGTGACGCAGCTTCAAAAATTCGTTTCAAACCGGAAGTATGAATTTGCTTGAAATAACGCAAAAACAACCGATTTACACTTTTTAGTGAAATATAGGTGTCCTGATAGTGTTTTTAGCAGTGTGGGACACATATACCACTGTCAACAGCTCAACACATGTGTTCTGGTGTTTCGTGACCCTTTAAATACCCATTTGTGCACCTCAGGGTGTTTCTTTGATATTCGCATTTAAACATCACTCTATTGGGATAGAAATTCCGTGTCGTTTTGTTTTTGGTGGGAAGAGGTCTTGGCTGAGGTTCCTGTGATATTAACATTGGTATGTTTTTGGCAAAAGGAGGTTTTGGTTGTAAAGCTTGATTTATAATTTTATTTCTGGTCCTACGGCGAGTATTTTAATGTTTACAGGGGTGAGACCTTCTTTGCCAGACCCACCGGAACCTTCAATGTGTTGACATTTGAATATCTTAAGACAGAGATAAACGAGGAAGGGTATGTCAGGAGATAAGTGTCCGGGAGAGATTTTGTTCTCACACTGAGGCCCCGTTTACACTAATGCGTTTTCGTTTTAATATGCATTCGTTTTGCTACGGTTACGCCATCCGTCCACACTACGTCGGAGTTTTTGAGCGCCGAAAACGGAGCGTTTTGGAAACGCTGGAGAGGCCATTTTCATTCTGAAACGCTGCTGCTCCGTCTCAGTGTGGATGGGGGAAAACAGAGACATCTGAAAACGGAGGCAGGGCTACAGACAATTGACTATCTGATTGGGGCTTTTCCTCAATATTAAGTAGCCCAACACACACAGTTCAGTCCTGCATCCTCTCCTTGTCAGACTTCGCAAGTTTGATCAAGGCTGCAGTCTCCCCCTCCTCAGTTTGATATGGAAAACAGACTACCGAGGACACGGGTAAATCTTCAAAGGGAACAGTGTACTTTATAACCTCATTCACATCAACTTGGCTAAGTTGTTTCACTTTCTCAACAATAAAATGAAAACATGATGTAAGGAACTGCCTATTTTCATTTTAATATTAGCAACAGACAGCAGAAATGTTGAAGCGTCGTGCTGCATATATGAGCGTCATCTTCACTGTGTGCATATTTATAACAAAACTGGGCCGATAACATCACTGCCTGCTTTCAATTTCAGTGAAAATACGAAACGCACCCTCTCTATTGCTGAATATCAGTTTTAATAATCGATAATGGCCATTATAAAAGTATAACATACAATAAGTTTATACATTTATAGGAAATAAAGGCAAGCGATCAGTCAATATACAGAATGTGTGTGTGTGTGCGTGTGTATATTTCCCATATGAACATGATTCCCATCTAGAAAGTACACTCATGTGTTGTGGTTTTTCAAATCACATGATCATACTGTATGTTCTAAAAAAGAACTCATAATGTATTATTTTCTCCTTAACCTCTTACTGTTCCTATTGCCTATAGAATAAAAAAACCTACAAATGTCAAGACATCACGATCCGAAAACCGTGTTAAAAAACCGAGGTATGTATTGAACCGTGGGCTGACTGTATTGTTGCATCCCTACAAAACATATGAACCCATAAGCTAGACCAAGTTATTGTTATTATCATTAACTTCCACTATTAAACGCTAGTAAATATGATCTGTTAATGTTTGTGTGTGTGTGTAGATTCACTCACGTTTGAGGAAGCTGTCGAGGGCCTGAACGTACAACTCCCAGCTCTCGGTGTTCTCCCGAGAATAAACGATTTCTAGAGCTTCTCCTTTTGGCCGAATCATCATGCCTGAAAACACACACACACACACACACACACACACACACACACACACACACACACACACACACACACACACAAACACACACACACACACACACACACACACACAGAGTCACACAAGGGTATCTATTGTGTGTATGTATGTATAGAGATAAGACTATTTTAAGGGCTTACGCCTTTTTGGGGCTCCCAGACAACCCCCATTCCCCACCCCCCCTCCGTTCTATTTAGTCTGTGATGCACTCCAACCCTCGGTTGTGTGTTGATTACGGATGTGTGTGTGTTATTTATTTTCTTCTTAGTGTCATATACCAGCAGTGTGTGTCTATCATACATGTATTAGGTGTCTGCATTGTGTGTGTGTACTTTATGTATGTGTGTGTGTGTGTGTGTTTGTGTGTGTGTGTGTGTGTGTGTTTATACATGTGCATATGTCCTGTATATTGTGTGTGTATTGTCTGTGCATATTGTGTGAGTGTTGGTGTATATTTTTGTGTTTGTATCGTTGTGTGTGTCTTTTGAATGTACATGTAACTGTGTTATTTATATTCTTCTTAACACCATATTAGTGGTGTGCGTCTACCATGCATGTATTGTTGTGTGCGTGTGTTTACAGTTTTTTACACTGGCTATGACACTTTTTTCAATACATTTAACAAGTTTTCTAAACTCTTAACACGGTTAGCACAACATCCGTCTTCGTGGGCTATACAATTAACATATTTCTTGTTGCTTTGACACAAAATGCATCCAATTTAACGCCAATTTAAAATGCTTGAACTTCTTTTACACACAAACTCAACCAAGACCAAAACAATGTAATTTTACAGTCCAATTTACCAATGCTTTCACACAGTATGTCAGAACAGATAACACCATGATCTAAACAGAACCTATATAGGCTAAAGCCAAAGTGAACAACTGTTTATATTGTCAATTGAAACACAAATATATTCCCTTTATACATATATATATATATATATATATATATATATATATATATATATATATATATATATATATATATATATATATATATATATATATATATATATATATATATATATATGTGGTTTTTCAAATCACACGATCATACTGTATGTTCTAAAAAAGAACTCATGAGGTTTTTGAAAGGAACAGTGAGCACATTACAGAACTCCATCACCAATATGTCCAGGTAAGGTTATGAAATACAGTGATTACTTTACTATGCACAGTGTGTTTTGCAGTAAACTACTCTATAAACCTAGAGTTCATTAGTACATACATTAGTTATACAGTACAGTAAAGCATTTACACTGTGTCTAATTACTTTTAGAGAGTCATGAAGTTGGAGGTCAATCAAATACCACATTACTGTAAATTATCTATGTTGACGAGGCTGGCTTCAACTTGGCGAAAAGGCGTCGCCGTAGGAGAAACATAATAGGCCAAAAGGCCATTGTTACCATGCTGGGCCAGAGAAAAAGTCGGGCAAATGCAGAAGACCAGGCAGAATAGAAAATTATTTAGTTTTTTATTGTAATTGCAATGCTTTTTTTTTCTTCTTTTGCAAATAAAGTCTGTACTGCAGCAACTCTGTCTGTGTGTATTTTTTTTACATCAACTGTAAATTTTTTAAGCATTTTTTTCTTTATTTTTGTATTACATTTTTGCAGTAAAAGAAAGAAAATGCATGCATTTACTAAACCCAACAAAATGAAAATGTAGAGAGTCTTAAAATATAAGGCAGAGCTGACACATAAACTAATGCAGTTTCTGTAATGTCAGCTGATGATAGTGTTTTATTGTCGGTGTGTTCTGATTGACTGAATGTTTATGTTGGAAGAGAACATGTGTTTGTGTTTTGAACAATAATTTCATTTTGAAACATGTTTGTAGTGTTTTGTTAGACATGGTGTAGTGTGTTCGTTTATTATTGTATTTTGAAAAGAAGTTTAGAGGTTTAGTTTATAATGTGTGATTTTGAGCATGAAATTAACCGCTTTGCCAATTGTGTGTTTTAGGTGTGTTGCTGCGTTAAGAGTTTAGCAAACTTGTTAAATGTATTGAAAAAACTGTCATAACCATTGTAAAAAAAACTGTAAAGTATATGAATGTGTGTGTGTGTGTATTTTATATATATGTGTGTATGTGTGTGTTTGTTTGTGTGTGTTTGTGTGTGTGTGTGTGTGTGTGTGTTTGTTTGCGTGTGTGTTTGCGTTTGTTTGTGTGTGTGTTTGTGTGTGTGTGTTTGTTTGCCTTTGTTTGCGTGTGTTTGCGTGTGTACCTGGTGTGGCCAGTCGGTCCTGCCAGGTGGGCTGATAATCATCGAGCGTCAGCAGCATCACATACATGGTGAGGCAGAAAACACCAGCCAGAAACGTGTAGAAGACCAGATAGAACAGCAGAATCAGACCTGCACACACACACACACACACACACACACATCAGTTCAGCTGTTGCTGCATCACAGACTTCATCTCATTTATTCAAATCAGACACAAACACAAGCAGGACACAGATCAATAATCAATTTTAGGTATTTGAATATTAAAATGTGTTTAATCCAAAGAATCTTTGCTTAAGTAAATGATAAATATGTAGAATTTAATGTAGAACATTTCAGTATGGTCATGTCACTGGCACATGAACATTCCCTGCTTGTTATTAAACTATTTCATAACCGTAACAAGCGGCAATTCAATCATAACTCAATGTTAAAACAGCGATCATAACATTATTCATCAATATGTGGCTCTTTTTGGATTCTTAAAAGCTCTATACATTAAAAATGTAAAACAGGAAACACGCTGGGACCAATGTTTTCGTTTACTTCCCTCAAAATGGTTTATAAGTTCATGTAAATTAAAAAAATTGTACTTTATTAAAGTTTTACCACAGAAAATTAAGACCAACAATTAAATTAGTCAGCTGGGTGCTCCTTTATAACGCTATAATAATTAATAATAATTCCTAACATTTATATTGACACTCAAAGCGCTTTACACACCACCAGTGTGCAGCATCCACCTAGATGACGTGACGGCAGCAATTTTGCGCCAGACCGCACACCACAAACCAGGGGCATCATGTACGAACACTTGCGTTAAAATCCTACTAAAACATTGTGTACGCACAAAGCTGTAAAATGTGCGTACGCAGTAAAAAATTCAGATGTATGAAACACTGCGTACGCCGAATCTCACAGATATTCTCTTTGTACATCAGAATACTCTACTTTGGGAAAAACCAATGAAAAAGCAACGCAAGAAGAAAAACTTTGAACAGAATGTGAATTGGAGGTGCTGCGTTCAGAGGTAGACTGGAGAAAAGCGGTGTTATTTGCAAGTTTGTCCTCCGTAATTAATAACAAAAGAAAAAAATAGAGTGGGAGAGTTTAGCTGACGCGGTTAACACAGCTGGGTCTGAACATCACACTGAGTGGATTAAAAAGAAAATAGTGAGATCTATAGGTGTAAAATTTTGTAGCGTCTTTAACTGCGTGAGTGGCGTAGCTCGTTAAACGCATGGCAACATGCTTTGACATGTTCGAGGATGAACTCGGTTCGAATCCAGCGTCTGATGAACTTACTCCCCTGCGCACATTCCCACGTTAATTTCATCATTAGTAAATCCAAATGTGAGCGTGAAACCTGGCGTACACAAAGTTTTTGTGTGTACGCAGCGTTGATACACGAGGCCCCAGCTGATTGGTGGAGAGATGAAGCCAAGTATGAGGATAACCCCTACTCTTTTTCCAAGGACATAATGGGATTTTTAACTGTAATGTGACAGGGACGTTGGACAACGAATTGAGGATCCTTTTGCAGGTTTTATTGAACTGAATGATCAGGCAAGCTATGTTCAATACAGGAACAAACTGAAGTGCGTGGGCAATCCAGAGTCGTAGTCAAAATAGCAGGCGATAGGTCAGAAGGCAGGCAGCATACAGCGTAAAAAAACAAAACAAAGCAAGGTCTAGACATGGAAGGCAACTGAAACCGCGTAGTAAAGTTCACAATCAGTTTACAAGACTTGCACCTACTGTGTGTTTGTGTGCTGACTTTATAGTCCATGTATCAGTTCATAAGCAGCATCAGCTGTGGGAGTGTAATCAATGGTGACTTGGAGCAGGTGTGTGAGTGTGTTGCATGACTGGGTCTGTAGTCCATTTTGAGGCATGATTGTAGTTTGTGTGAATGTACTCCAGCGATCTATGTCTTGTGACATTCTTGACCACAGAGAGTCGGGACCTCAATTTAACGTCTCATCTAAAAGACGGCGCTCACTGAGCAGTATGTAGTCCCCTTCACTATACTGGGGCATTAGGACCCACACAGACGGCAGGTTGGGCGCCCCCTACTGGCCTCACTAACATAACTTCCGGCAGCGACCTAGCTTTCCCATGTGGTCTCCCATGCAGGTACTGACCGGGTGCAGCCCTGCTTAGCTTCAGTGGGCGACCATGTGAGAGCTGCAGAGAGCTAGCATTACTTTACAGTATACAGTATATCCGAACCGTGCCCCGGCCCATTTTCCGGATCGTTTGAGAAGTGTAAGTGCTCTGAATTGGGCTCAGGTGCGGTTCACTCGACCGGCTTTGGCCCAAGTAAAAGTGGTGTGTGCGAGTGCGGTACGCTTGTTGTGTGAGTACAAAGCGTGCCTGAGGTCGAAACTAATGATGAGACGTGACTTTTAAGGGACTGTTTCATATGGCTTTATTAATCATTCTCACTGTTCAATCAACGCAAACTGCTGTAGTTTATTAAAGATTATTAAACTCCTCACTGCACGACAGCTGCACCTTCAGCAAACCTCCTAATTCCTGCAGCATGAGGACTTTATGATTGTTTATGAGCGGCAAAAGTGGCGGATCTGTTCTGCAAAATATTTGACTGTTACAACATCTAAAACAATATAATTAAAGAAATCTCCTGTGCTGAGCGAGAGCGCTTCTTACTGAACAGCGCATCATCGATGATATAAGCGTGCCCGGGCATGATTGCAATGTGAGTGCGGGCCGTCAGGGGAGACGGGAGGGGGGACAAGCATGCTTTGGCCCGATTCAAGGCAACTGTACATGGTGTGAGTACGCTCTTATAATGCCACGCACTTGTGTCTACCCATCTCACATCGTGCGTCACATACAATATGTCAGTTGCCATTCAATGTAAATTTGCATATTTATTAATTTATTCATTCGTTTTTTTCTTCAGCTTAGTCCCCTTATTAATCAGGAATCGCCACAACGGAATGAACCGCCAATCATTCCAGCATATGTTTTACAAAGCGGATGCCCTTCTAGCTGCCACCCAGTACTGGGAAACACACCCATTCACACACAAGTACACAATTTAGGGCAATTTACAGGACATTTATTGCTGTACTACTGAAAGCAGCAGCAGATAGTTCAGCTCAGATCTGGAGAATAAAATAAAGCATCTGAAACTGAACTTCAGAACTGAGACTGTGCAAACCAACACATATCAGTGACTCAGCATCTACATTTAATCATGTTAAAGAGCTTTAATATGTGTTCATTAGATTATAAAGCTGACCATTGTGCTGGAGTGCAGTAAGTCCTCTTCTCTGTGCTTCTGAATGGCTGGATTTACATTTCTGTCATCTTTCGTCTGCTGACAACAGCCAAATCACTCATCACTGCGTATTTTGTCACATAGCGTGTTGTTAGGACACAGCTTTACAATGTGACCTGCTCACCTAATGTTTACACTTGTAATATTGATATTATTTGCTAATTAATAACCTCATGTGAAACTCTGAATCTGCATCTCATGTCGGAGTCTGCTACTGTCCACCAGAGGTCACATTTCAGTCACGGACGCATGCTTAGAGAGCCTTCCTGACTGAATGAATGAAATAGGCTGTTTTCCACCATCTGGCAACCCGCGGTGCTGAAATATAATTGGCTAAGCTGGCATTGGGCGGGTTCAATGACCAAAACAAAGACAGCCATTCCGGCACGTTACACACATGTTCACAGCAGAATATCTGACTTCAGCATTGTGTCTCAGATAAACAAGAGTGTTCACTGAGCATGTTTCTGAATATCTGCACACATGTGATGCTGTTTTAGGCTTTAGAGGGGTCCAAATCTTACATACAGCACCTTTAAATTCAGCCTATATCAATAGTTTGCAACCACTTACCTTAAAAGTAGTAGTAAATAGATCATGTTATTGTTTGAGTGTATTCAGTGTCTATATAGAGAATTAATGACCAACACAAGCAGACAGCGCAGCATGAGTGTCGACCAATCAGAGCGCAGCATTAATTGGGATGAACTCTTGTGTTTGGTGTTTGTGTGTCGTCAGTGAATGTGACCCAGATTCCCGTCATTCAGTCCATCTTCACCTCTCTCATCCCTCCATCACTGAGCAAATGTCAGGACAGACTGTGAAGAGTAAATCCTCTTACGATAAACCACCGCCGCCTCCATATCTCTCTCTCGCTCTCGCTCGATCTATCTCTCCCTCTCTCCATTTCTCTCTCTCCTAAATATAAAAGAAGTAGTGGAGAGTGTCACGATTTACTGAATTTCTCATAGGGGCAAGCTAGCATGCCAATTTGGCTGTCAAGAGAACATAGATTAAATGATAAAGATTCGACTGATGCTGTTTTAATACTAAAACACTAATAAAATCTTGCATTAATATAGAATATGACGTGTATCTGTCATGCTGATTCTGAAAATTGTCTAATCTTTGATCTGTAGGTATGAACAGTTTGTAAATCTGTTAATTGTGTGTATATTTACACTCACCGGCCACTTTATTAGGTACACCTGTCCAACTGCTCATTAACGCAAATTTCTAGTCAGCCAATCACATGGCAGCAGCTCACTGCATTTAGGCATGTAGACATGGACAAGAGGATCTGCTGCAGTTCATATCGAGCATCAGAATGGGGAAGAAAGGGGATTTGAGTGACATTGAACGTGGCATGGTTGTTGCTGCCAGACGGGCTGCTCTGAGTATTTCAGAAACTGCTGATCTACTGGGATTTTCACGCACAACCATCTCTAGGGTTAACAGAGAATGCTCCGACAAAGAGGAAATATCCAGTGAGCGGCAGTTCTGTGGGCGCAAATGCCTTGTTGATGAGGCCAGAGGAGAATGGCCAGACTGGTTCCAGCTGATAGAAAGGCTACAGTAACTCAAATAAGCACTCGTTACAACCGAGCTCTGCAGAAGAGCATCTCTGAACACACAACACGTCCAACCTTGAGGCGGATGGGCTACAGCAGCAGAAGAGCACACCGGGTGCCGCTCCTGTCAGCTAAGAACAGGAAACTGAGGCTACAATTCACACAGACTCACCAAAACTGGACAATAGAAGATTGGAGAAACGTTGCTGCTCTGATGAGTCTCCATTTCTGCTGACACATTCGGATGCTCGGGTCAGAATTTGGCCTCAACAACATGAAAGCATGGATCATCCTGCCTTGTATCAGCGGTTCAGGCTGGTGGTGGTGGTGTAATGGTGTGGGGGAGATTTTCTTTGGGTCCATTAGTACCAATTGAGCATCAACGCCACAGCCTACCTGAGTATTGCTGCTGACCATGTCCATCCCTTTATGAGCACAGTGTCTCCATCTTCTGATGGCTACTTCCAGCAGGATAACGCAGCATGTCATAAAGCTCAATCATCTCAGACTGGTTTCTTGAACATGACGATGAGTTCACTGTACTCAAATGGCCTCCACAGTCACCAGAGCTCAATCCAATAGAGCAGCTTTGGGATGTGGCATCAAATCTGCAGCAACTGTGTGATGCTATCATGTCAATATGGAGCAAAATCTCTGAGGAATATTTCCAGTACCTTGTTGGATCTACATCACAAAGGATTAAGGCAGTTCTGAAGGCAAAAGGGGTCCAAACTGGGACTAGGAAGGTGTACCTAATAAAGTGGCCGGTGAGTTTATGTGTAAAGTCTCTCTCGCTCTTAAAATTCAAACTTGCTTTATCATTATGACAAATATTACATAGATATTTGTATGTAGATATAAGTATGTATTGACAAGATATTTGTTATGTGTACATTAAATATAACATTAGAAAATAAATGACATGCTTGTAGTGAAGTAAAAAAACTCAGTTATTAACAGTATATTTCATCTTTCTTGTGTATATTTAATATTTAATCAACATTTTAGAATAAAACAATAATAATAAAGTATAATGAACAGAATATTCAACAATTAACATGTCATGGTTAATTTAAAACAATTTAGAATTGTGTGTGTGTGTGTGTGTGCGTGCGTGTGTGTGTGAGTGTGTGTGAGTGTGTGTGCGCATGTGAGTGTGCGTATGTGTGTGTGAGTGTGTGTGTGTGTGTGTGTGTGTGTGTGTGCGTGCGTGTGTGTGGTGTTTGTAAGCGTATCACTGATGTTTTATTGGTCTCGTCTCTCAGGCATCAGTGTGTTGTGCCGCTACAGTCTGCTTTTTCTCCTGACACATGCTGATGTTTTATTGTCTAACTCAGTGATTTCAGAGTAAACCAGCTGTAATTAGTGGTGTAATGTTTCTCTGATTGATTATGCATCTCTCTTTATCAGTGGTGGACAGTAAATAAGTATGTTACTTCTGCACTTTGCTGTGAATAATGTGTTTTTACTCCACTACATTTCCTAATTGTAGGTGAATAAAAGGTTATTTTGAAGTGGAGAAATTGGATAGAGGCCTAGATAAACGACTCACTGAATCAAATGATCCGTACAGAATTAGTCGCTGTTAAACAACTCACTGATTCCCATGATCTGTTCAGAGTGAGTCTCTGACAAATGACTCACTGATTCCCGTGATCTGTTTAGAGTGAGTCTCTGATAAACGAATCACTGATTCAAATCATCTTCACAGAATGAATCGCTGTTAAACAAATCATTGATTCACATAATCTATTCAGAGTGACGCTCCTTTAAACAAATTACTGATTAAAATGATCCGTACAGAATGAGTCGCTGTTAATCAACTCAAAGATTCACATGGTCTGTTTAGCATGAGTCTCTGATAAATGACTTACTGATTCAAATGATCTATTCAGGGATAGGGTCCGGTAAACAAATCACTGATTCACATGATCTATTCAGAGTGACTCTCCTTTAAACAACTCACTGATTCACACGATCTATTCAGAGCGACTCTCCTTTAAACCACTCACTGATTCACATGATCTATTCAGAGTGACTCTCCTTTAACAACTCACTGATTCACATGATCTATTCAGAGCGACTCTCCTTTAAACAACTCACTGATTCACATGATCTATTCAGAGCGACTCTCCTTTAAACAACTCACTGATTCACATGATCTATTCAGAGCGACTCTCATTTAAACAACTCACTGATTCACATGATCTATTCAGAGTGGCTCTCCTTTAAACAACTCACTGATTCACATGATCTATTCAGAGCGACTCTCCTTTAAACAACTCACTGATTCACATGATCTATTCAGAGTGGCTCTCCTTTAAACAACTCACTGATTCACATGATCTATTCAGAGTGGCTCTCCTTTAAACAACTCACTGATTCACATGATCTATTCAGAGCGGCTCTCCTTTAAACAACTCAATGATTCACATGATCTATTCAGAGCGGCTCTCCTTTAAACAACTCATTGAGTCAAATGATCCGTGCAGAATGAGTCGCTGTTAATCAACTCACTGAATTAAATGATTTGTTCAGAGTAAATCTCCGGTAAACAACTCACTGATTCAAATAATTTGTTTAGAACAAGTTTCCGGTAAACAACTCACTGATTCAAATGAACTGTTCAGAGTGAGTCATTGTTAAATAACTTGGTGATTCAAATGATCCATTCAGAGTGTGTCTCTGGTAAATGACTCACTAATTCAAATGATCTGTTCAGAGTGAATCTCCAATAAACAGCTCACTGATTCAAAGATCCATTTAGAATAAGCAGTAAACAAGTCACTGCTTCAAATGATCTATTCAGAGTGAGTCTCTGGTAAATGACTCACTGATTCAAATGATTTGTTCAGAGTGAATCTCCAATAAACAGCTCACTGATTCAAAGATCCATTTAGAGCTGTGTTTCTAAACCACGTTCCTTGAGGCCCACCAGCTCAGCACTTTTTCAATGTCTCTTTAAACAAACACACCTGATTCAGATCATCAGCTCATTAGCAGAGACTGAAAGACCTGTAATGGGTGTGACAGACAAAGGAGACATCCAAAACATGGAATGTTGGTGGTCTTCCAGGATCGTGGTTAAGAAACACTGATTTAGAGTGAGTCTTCAATAAACAGCTCACAGATTCAAAGATCCACTTAGAATGAGTCTTTAGTAAATGACTCACTGATTTAAAGATCCATTTAGAGTGAGTCTTTAGTAAATGACTAGCTGACTTTGATTTGCTGACTTTACTCAACTGATCTGAATGGGCTTCCGTGTGTGAATGTGGTTTTATATGTTTTCTCATGAATTATCCTGATGAAATATCAGTGTGGTTATCAGAGCATGACAAGTTTTGGTAATTCAGCCTGCAAGATAAACAATTAGGGTATCAGTAAGTACTTTTACTTTTATTACTTGAGTAAAAATCAAGATCAAGTTCAAGTAAATCAATTTTGTTTTGCCAAAGCATTTTCATTGTGTATAAAATATGGAATATAATTACATCAAAGTAATAAAGATACAAAAAACTATAAATAAATGACACTTATAAAGGTTTACAATGATACAAATAATTACACTTATAAAGGTATACAAGTCAAATGAACTCAATGTGTTTACCATTAGAAATAATTATGTTATTTTCTCAGGTTAATTTAGTTTCATAAATAAGCAGCATAAATATCAAGTAAAACAATTTATATGGGCTGAATTGGAACAAATTAAATTTATTAATGTTCAACTTAATTGTTTTTTAATTGTGTGTTTGTTTAATTTCAGCCCATATAAATTGTTTGCGACTACTTAACATAAAACAATTTAAATCCAAGGAATCAATATTAATAATAATGATGATGATAATAATAATGATGATAATAATGATGATGATAATAATAATAATAATAATAATAATAATAAATATGTTTTGGTCTATCTCTCTACATGCTTGTTCTCTTAAACAGTTAAGTTTGCATAGCAGAATAGATAATAATAATAATAATAAACCTCATTCTCTCAGACAATTAAGTTTGCGTAGCAGAATAAAATAATAATAATAATAAATAATAGTAATATTAAAAAATGTATTTAAGTTTGCATAGCAGAATAGATAATAATAATATTAATAAAAATAATGATAGTAATAATAATAATAATAATAAACCTCATTCTCTCAGACAATTAAGTTTGCATAGCAGAATAAAAAAAAAATAATAATAAATAATAATAGTAATAATAAAAAAATGTATTTAAGTTTGCATAGCAGAATAGATCATATTAATAAAAATAATGATAGTAATAATAATATTAATAATAATAATAATAGGGCGAGGCAGTGGCGCAGTAGGTAGTGCTGTCGTCTCATAGCAAGAAGATCGCTGGGTTGCTGGTTCGAACCTCGGCTCAGTTGGCTTTCGCGTGGGTTTCCTCCGGGTGCTCCGGTTTCCCCCACAGTCCAAAGACATGTGGTACAGGTGAATTGGGTAGGTTAAATTGTCCATAGTGTGTGAATGTGTGTGTGGATGTTTCCCAGAGATGGGTTGTGGCTGGAAGGGCATCCGCTGTGTAAAAACTAGCTGGATAAGCTGGCGGTTCATTCCGCTGTGGCGACCCCGGATTAATAAAGGGACTAAGCCGACAAGAAAATGAATGAATAATAATAACAATAATATATTATTGTTTGCAATTATGTTTGCATTGCAGAATAAAAAGAAATTATACTAATAAATAATAATAATAGCTCATAATAACAATAATAAATAAACAAATAATAATAAATAATAATAGTAATAATAATAAATGTCCTTCTCTAAGTCAAGTTTGCATAGCAGAATAGATAATAATAAAAATAATAATAATAATAATTTTAATAAACCTCATTCTCTCAGACAATTCAGTTTCCATAGCAGAATAAAAAAATGATAATAAAAAAAAATTAATATTAATAATAATAAATGTCTTTTAAGTTAAGTTTGCATAGCAGAATAGATAATAATAATAATAATAATTATTATTATTATTATAACAATAAACCTCGTTTTCTCAAGACAGTTAAGTTTGCATTGCAGAATAAAAATAAATTGTAATAATAAATAATAAGAATAAGAATAAAAGTAACTAATAATAATAACTAATAATTATAAGTAATAATTATAAGTTAAGTTTGCATAGCAAAATAAATAAAAAACAAATAAGTAGTTAACAATGATAAATGTATAGATAAATAATAATATTAAATAATAAATAAATTATAATAAATGTTTTTTCTCTCTACTTGTTCTCTCAGATAGATATTAGTTTTCATAGCAGAATCATTACTACTACTAATGCTACTACTACTAATAATAATAATAATAATAAATCTCATTCTCTCAAACAGTTATGTTTGCATGCAGAATAAAAAAATAATAAAAAATGATAAATAATAATAATAATAAATGTCCTTCTCTAAGTTAATTTTGCAAAGCAGAATAAATAAATAATATTAATAAATAAATAATAATATTAAAAAATACATAAATAATAATAACTCTTTCTGTTCTCTCAGATAGGTATTAATAATGAATAAATAATAATAATGAATATATAAATAGATAATAATAGTAGCAAATACATAAATAATAATAATAATAATGAGTAAATAATAATAATAATAATAATAAATCTTACACTTGTTTTCTTGTAGACAGTTATTAAGTTTGCTCATCAGAATAAATAATAATAAGCATTAATAAATCTGTCTGTCTGTCTACAAACTCGTTGTCTCTCTCTGTCTTTCATCTTTCATTCTTCTTCTGTCGTTATTATTATTATTATTATTCTGGTGTTTGTCCTCTTTGTTTTATATGTCTCTCCATCAGTCTCTCTCTCACTGAGTGGGGGAAGGGAGTCAGATTAGTGTCTCCCCCTCCCATTGGCTACTTTCCTATGATGTCATCTCTGCTCTCAACCAATCAGACAGCAAGACACATATAAAAGCTGGCCAGTGAACTCATCTGACATAATATAAGACACTCACACCCTGATCTGCCTTTGATTTGTGCCTCTGTGTGTGTGTGTGTGTGTGTGACTTGAGCCTCTGTGTATAGTTTAGATGAATTATAATATTAATATAAGCAAGTGTGTGTCCAGACTGCATCTAGATACATATTTCTATATTAAATTAATGCATGGCTGAGTTTATGAGTTTAAAATAAGCATCTGTGTGAAAATAAATAGCAAAATGCATTGAGATATGAGGAATATTCAGAGCCTATTAAAGCTAATATCATTGGCAGAGCTCAGATTTATAATCTATAAGCTTTGCATTATTCTTCAATGTTAATAAGACTATTTATTTTCACTCGGATGAGATATTAAATGTCAAATATATAGTCTTTAAGCAGATGCCTAATCTGAAGCGACTAAGGAATCGTTTGGCTATTCAATATTTCATATTTATTGATAATTATTGTGTACTAGATAGATATTATAGAGATAGGACACAGAATTTAGCTTGTGTTCCCTCAGATTTCATTATGACTTCAGTGATTCTCTGTGAGATTGTTTTAACTGTTTGGTTTCGATGGAAAATTAGAAAAATATCTGATTTTATTGTCTTATTATTTATTGTCGTATTTAATTAATTTGACGTGTCTGATTATATTGTTGAAAGGCTGCTCCAAACATCTTTGGACATATGAGATTGATCAGAGGAAAGCTGCTATAGAGCGAGACACATCAGGACATTTGTGCAACACACACACACACACACACACACACACACACACACACATTGTTTAAAGTCAGTGACTCAGCTAAAAGTTATTTACTGGAACACACAGCTGCATTAAACTATAATGATGCATTATTAATGCACTTACTGCTGGAACATGGTACACATATTAAATGACACACACAAAGGGCTCATGACACACACACACTGGAGATCAATGTGGAGACAGATGCATATGCGTGTGTGTGTGTCCTGTATATCGTTATATAACCGCTGATGGATGATGCTGCTCCGGATATGAGCGAAATCACGTCACGTCACGTGAGCGCGCGCGAGCGGAGGACACTCACCGAATAACCTTGCGCGCGCTCAGCCACCATTCCCTGATCGATCACTGATCGGAATGATCGATGCACGTGAACAGAACGCACTCAGACCAGATGATTCCTCAGTCAAACGCTTGATCTCATTCATTCACATTGCACCCGTTCACCTCTAAAGACGCACGCGAAGGAGCGCGCGCGCACGAGAGCGCGCAACAACAGCTTCGTCAGATTGTCCTTTAACATGTTGGGCCCTTCTCCGCACACACACACACACACACACACACACACATATAGAGATACACAGCAGACGCATTGCGCAATACGTTCCGGTAAAGCGCTGGGAATGAATGAAACGCCGGTGTTCTTCCGTTATATAACGCAGAGAGAGAGCGGTGGACACTCACCCCAGCTGCTCGCCGTTCTCCCGAGCAGCTCGTGCGTCCGCGGGTTCCAGAAGAAGTCCTTCCATGACCCGGATTCCTTCTTCTCGTCCTCTTTGGCCATGTCTCCGGTAGATTCTCGGTGCGCGCTCCGCCTTTATAACCGCTTGGAATAAACGCGACGGATCCGGTTGTGCTGATGGATGCGAGCGAGGGTCTTATCGCGGCTCGGTCGGTCGGTTTTTCTCGCTCTTCCCGTTTGTGAACCGAGCGGAGTGCCGCAGCGCGCGCACTAATCCAGAGACACTGCAGTAAAAACGCGCTGAGCGCATGCGCACCCGGTAATACTCTCTCGCCCCCCCGCCAACCCCCTCCATCTCCTGCGGAACAGAAGCTTCAAAATCCTCCTCCCTCCCCCATCACACACACACACACTCTCACACGCACAGACACACACTCACACACACACTCCATCAGCAGATCTCCAGCCAATAGCGTCTCTCTCCTCTCCTCGGGCCACGCCCTCTCCTGGTCCAGAGCCTCTGCATCCGCCCGTCTGTCTGTCAGGCGCAGGTGATGCTCGAGGTTATTTATTCACGCTAATCATCTGCTTTTCATCCACATGTGTGTGTGTGTGTGTGTGAGTGTGTTTGTGTGTGTGATGAGGAAAATGCATCCGTGTGTGTTTGCTGTTCAGTGTGCTTTATTGACATGTAAGATGATGGAACATTATGTACAGACAGAGCAGACATAGGCAGAGCTTCTAAACATGATGCGTGAGAGTGTGAGCGGGTAAACCGGCAGGGATTTCAGTGGACACTGCAGATGATGAACTAACACTAATAATGAGAGACCTTCTGTGCTGTTCACAACTGATCGACACACACACAAGACTGAGTTATTCATGAGCTGATCCTTTAGTACTCTAAAAACTGCTGAGTTGGTTTAACCCAACGCTGGGTCAAATATGGACTCACCCGGGGATGATCAAGCTCAGTCCTGCAGAATTTATCTCCATATCAAACACACCTGGAGGTCTGCGGTGATCTTGAAGACACTGATATGAGATGCATGTTCAGGTGAATTTTAATCAGGGCTGGAGCAAAACTCTGCAGGACACCGGGCCTCCAGGACAGAGTGTGCCCGTCTCTGGACTAACCCGACCGCTGAGATTAAAAATGTAGTTAAAATTTATACGTGTCAGTGAGTTGTTTAGCGGAGACTCACTCTGAAAAAATCATTTGAATCAGTGAGTTGTTTACCGCAGGCTCACTCTGAACGGATCATTTGAATCAGTGAGTTTTTTAGCTGGAGACTCAGTCTAAATGGATCTTTGAATCAGTGAGTTGTTTACTGGAGACTCAGTCTAAATGGATCTTTGAATCAGTGAGTTGTTCACTGGAGACTCAGTCTAAATGGATCTTTGAATCAGTGAGTTGTTCACTGGAGACTCAGTCTAAATGGATCTTTGAATCAGTGAGTTGTTTACTGGAGACTAAGTCTAAATGGATCTTTGAATCAGTGAGTTTTTTAGCTGGAGACTCAGTCTAAATGGATCTTTGAATCAGTGAGTTGTTTACTGGAGACTCAGTCTAAATGGATCTTTGAATCAGTGAGTTGTTTACTGGAGACTCAGTCTAAATGGATCTTTGAATCAGTGAGTTGTTTACTGGAGACTCAGTCTAAATGGATCTTTGAATCAGTGAGTTGTTTACTGGAGACTCAGTCTAAATGGATCTTTGAATCAGTGAGTTGTTTAATGGAGACTCAGTCTAAATGGATCTTTGAATCAGTGAGTTGTTTACTGGAGACTCAGTCTAAATGGATCTTTGAATCAGTGAGTTGTTTACTGGAGACTCAGTCTAAATGGATATTTGAATCAGTGAGTTTTTTTAGCTAGAGACTCAGTCTAAATGGATCTTTGAATCAATGAGTTGTTTACTGGAGACTCAGTCTAAATGGATCTTTGAATCAGTGAGTTGTTTACTGGAGACTCAGTCTAAATGGATATTTGAATCAGTGAGTTTTTTTAGCTAGAGACTCAGTCTAAATGGATCTTTGAATCAGTGAGTTGTTTACTGGAGACTCAGTCTAAATGGATATTTGAATCAGTGAGTTTTTTAGCTGGAGACTCACTCTAAATGGATCTTTGAATCAATGAGTTGTTTACTGGAGACTCAGTCTAAATGGATCTTTGAATCAGTGAGTTGTTTACTGGAGACTCAGTCTAAATGGATCTTTGAATCAGTGAGTTGTTTACTGGAGACTCAGTCTAAATGGATCTTTGAATCAGTGAGTTGTTTACTGGAGACTCAGTCTAAATGGATCTTTGAATCAGTGAGTTGTTTACTGGAGACTCAGTCTAAATGGATCTTTGAATCAGTGAGTTGTTTACTGGAGACTCAGTCTAAATGGATCTTTGAATCAGTGAGTTGTTTACTGGAGACTCAGTCTAAATGGATCTTTGAATCAGTGAGTTGTTTACTGGAGACTCAGTCTAAATGGATCTTTGAATCAGTGAGTTGTTTACTGGAGACTCAGTCTAAATGGATCTTTGAATCAGTGAGTTGTTCACTGGAGACTCAGTCTAAATGGATCTTTGAATCAGTGAGTTGTTTACTGGAGACTCAGTCTAAATGGATCTTTGAATCAGTGAGTTGTTTACTGGAGACTCAGTCTAAATGGATCTTTGAATCAGTGAGTTGTTTACTGGAGACTCAGTCTAAATGGATCTTTGAATCAGTGAGTTGTTCACTGGAGACTCAGTCTAAATGGATCTTTGAATCAGTGAGTTGTTTACTGGAGACTCAGTCTAAATGGATCTTTGAATCAGTGAGTTGTTTACTGGAGACACAGTCTAAATGGATCTTTGAATCAGTGAGTTTTTTTAGCTGGAGACTCAGTCTAAATGGATCTTTGAATCAGTGAGTTGTTTACTGGAGACTCAGTCTAAATGGATCTTTGAATCAGTGAGTTGTTTACTGGAGACTCAGTCTAAATGGATCTTTGAATCAGTGAGTTGTTTACTGGAGACTCAGTCTAAATGGATCTTTGAATCAGTGAGTTGTTTACTGGAGACTCAGTCTAAATGGATCTTTGAATCAGTGAGTTGTTTACTGGAGACTCAGTCTAAATGGATCTTTGAATCAGTGAGTTCTTTACTGGTGTTGGATTATACGAATAATTTTTTATTATTTTTGTCTCTTTTTCTTTTAATCAAACAATTATTTGTATTGGTCATGTAAGGGTCATATATTAACTGAACTTCTAGTGTTGTGTGTGAGTGCTGTGCATACTAATTAGCATTTTTGCAGAAGTAGATAGATGCGGGTCCAAAATTAAATTCAGCTCTGCAGAAACTTCCTGTCTGAAGAGAGGTGTTAAAACTGAACACAGAACACAGAAAGATGTATACTTTGTTGTTGTGCAGAGAATTCGTAGAAAAAGAGGAAGTATGTCGAAGGTGCGGCCAATGGAGGACTGAACAATGACTGACAAGTGACGTTACACCAAAACTCCACCTGTTAAGATCAGTTGTGTATTTATGCTGGAGTCAGGAAATGTATGTTAGTTGCAAAACCTCTTGTATTGCATTGGGGTAACGTAACCCAGAGCTCTGTCATCGAATTATTCATTTGTATCTAATAAATTGTTACGATTTTTGACATTGAAGAAAAACCTCTCCAGACCTTTTCTTATTGAACACGCATGGAATAGAGATAGATATTCCAACACTGGAGACTCGCTGTAAATGGATCTTTAAATCAGTGAGTTGTTTACTAGAGACTCACTTTAAATGGATCTTTGAATCAGTGAGTTGTTTACTGAAGACTCCCTCTAAATGGATCTTTGAATCAGTGAGTTGTTTACTGGAGACTCAGTCTAAATGGGTCCTTGAATCAGTGAGTTGTTTACTGGAGACTCACTTTAAATGGATCTTTGAATCAGTGAGTTGTTTACTGAAGACTCCCTCTAAATGGATCTTTGAATCAGTGAGTTGTTTACTGAAGACTCCCTCTAAATGGATCTTTGAATCAGTGAGTTGTTTACCAGAAACTCGCTCTGAATGAATCAATTGAATCAGTGAGTTGTTTATGAGAGACTCACTCTGAATGGATCATTTGAATCAGTGAGTCGTTTACCGGAGACTAACTCTGAATGGATCATTTGAATCAGTGAGTTGTTTATCAGAGACTCACTTTGAACAGATCATTTGAATCAATGAGTTGTTTATTGGAGATTCGCTCTGAACGGATCTTTTTAATCAGTGAGTTGTTTATCAGAGACTCACTCTAAACATCTTTAATTCATTGAGTTGTTTACCGCCGTCTCACTCTGAACGACTTATTTGAATCATTGAGTTGTTTAACCACAGACTCACTCTGATTAAATGATTTGAATTAGTGAGTTGTTTAGCGGAGATCGCTCTGAATCGATCATTTGAATCAGTGAGTTGTTTACTAGAGAGTCACTCTGAATGGATTGTTTGATTCAGAGAGTTGCTCACCAGAGATTCAATCTGAAAGGATCAATGGAATCAGTCAGTCGTTTACCAGTGATTCACTATGAACAGATCATTTGAATCAGTGAGATGTTTACCGGTGATTCACTCTGAACAAATCATGTGAATAAGTAAGTCATTTATCAGAGACTCATTTGGAACAGACAGACAGGCAGACAGATGGATAGTTGAATAGAGGAAGGGAGCGAGGCAGGGATGGACAGCTGGGTGAAGGAACTGATAGAAAAAGAATAGATAGACGCACAGATGAATAGATGAACAGACATTTTTGGCTCAGTAACTTTTCCCCCACTTGAGCAAGAGAGAGTTTGCTCAGGGGTATGACGATGACCTCTGACCTCAGTCTGATGAAACAGTACATTCATGTGTGTTAAACTCAGTCTGACTGCTTTCAGACTCTGAACACTGACCTCTTTCATTCCTTTCATCACTGGTATATACGACGCCTCATCAGATGCGCATACTATCAGATTAAATCGTATATTTACATCACTGCATTCGTATTGTTTTAGGATTTATATCATTACGATAGGCTTTTTTGGGGAGTCTAAAAAGTTTTTTAGACTCCAATTCAATTTTTGTTTCCAATTTAATTAACCAAAACATAGATATTTTTGACTAATATTTTATTACTTGAGTTTATGGTTGGATGGACAGATAGATATTCAGTTAGATTGTACTTTAATTCAAGAATGGTTTAATAAAAACAAATTTAGACAAAAAAAAAAGAAGTCTTGTAGTGTGGTGTTCTTTAAAAAATCTCAGCGGGTACACTCGCTAGACGTAGATATTAGATTTGATGACAGCTCGCAGTTGTCTAATGTTGATGAATTTAAATATTAAATAAATAAATAATACAATACCGATTTTGTCACGATTCGTCAATACCGATTCGTCACGGTGGCGCAGTGGGTAGCACGATCGCCTCACAGCTGGAAGATCACTGGTTTGAGTCCTGTCTGGGTCAGCTGGCGTTTCTGTGTGGAGTTTGCATGTTCTCCCCGTGTTGGCGTGGGTATCCTTCGGGTGCTCCGGTTTCCAGTTCAAATACATGCGCTATAGGGGAATTGATTAAGCTAAATTGACAGGTGTGTGTGTGTGTGTGTGTGTGAACGAGTGTGTATGGGTGTTTTCCAGTGATGGGTTGCACCTGGAAGGGCATCTGCTGCATAAAACATGTGCTGGATAAGTTGGCGGTTCATTCCACAGTGGCAACCTCAGATTATTAAAGCTGAAAAGAAAATGAATGAATGCTTGCTTACAGGTTTAGATTGTGGTGTTCAGGTGAAGTGTGTTGTTTATTGGATTGTTTAGCTGTACTGTATGCTTGTTGTGATGTGTTGTACTCTGTTGGATCTTTGTTTCTCTTAGCGACCCACTCGAAAATGAGATCAAGGGACTCTCCCATTCAATAAAATTCATATATTATTATCACTGTGTCAATATATTAATATGCGCTGTAATATTATTTCTATTATATATATATATATATATATATATATATATATATATATATATATATATATATATATATACATATATATATATATATATATATATATATATATATATATATATATATATATATATACAACATATATATATACAACATTTCTGTCTGGTTCTCGAATCTGATTGGCTGATAGTCGTGATATATTTAAGTAATATCAGCACCCGTACAGCCTGTTTACCCTTTGTGTATTACTCCGCCCACATGCAGCCAGCAGAAAGCAGACACTACAGATCTAAAGTGTAAAAGATGCACGCTCAGCTGTTTAACTGTCAGCTTATGATTTGAATCCAACGTGGAAGAAAGTAGTTCCTCATACAAAAGGGTTTTTAAGACTCTCCATGTTTGATTTTGTTTTATAAACACAATCATGCCGTCAAACTGTTGTATAAATGCAATATCACACTCGTAGCAGTGCGATATGGCTGTATATAGGCACTGGTTGGGGCACTAAGGCACTACTCCCACCAGTGCCGATATACAGCCATATCGCACTGCTACGAGAGTGATATTGCTCATATATATAAATATATATATATACTGAGACCCCGCCCATTGACTTGTGTCCTCTGTAGACAGGGCCGGCACGTCCATAGAGGCGACCTAGGCAGCCGCCTAGAGCGGCAGAATAGAGAGGGCAGCATCACCAACAGCTCCCTCACCACCCGCGCCCTCAGTTATATCCACGTGTAGGGCGGCAGAATAGAGAGGGTGGTGTCCACGACAGCTCCCTTGACATCAACCCCCCGAACCCACTTTCACCTTAGGGTTGAGGGCGGCAATTTGCCTAGAGCGGCAGTTCATCTTGCTCCGGCCCTGTCAGTAGTGGACATGGCGTTTTCATGAATTTTCTTTGAAATTTTTTGAGCTACTCTTTTAAGTCCTATTGTACTAAGCAGAGGACATCCTGGGCTTTCTAGTGATGTCATTTGATTGGCTGGCATGCTCGAAACCACTTCTTTCACTGCATCCGAAATGGCCGACATACAAAAAAGCACATTTATGTGAAGGAGAGAGGCATGTCAAATTGAGCTTTTTAAATGTGTTTTAACTATTATATATATATATATATATATATATATATATATATATATATATATATATACATGCTCATTAAAGTGTCTGGAACAATACATTTAGCTTTTAAAGCTGCTAACTTGTTTGTGTTTCAAAATATCCTCCTTTTTTAAATGTCCACTATAGCAGGGGTTCCCAAACTTTTCAGCCCGCGACCCCCAAAATGACAATGCCAGTGACTCGTGACCCCCAAAATTCTCTGAGGTGGTGGTTATAAATACAGAAACCTTGTAAGCAATGACGCAGACACACCAATAGGCCCAAGTCTATTCTTTGTTTTTTTATGTATGTCAGTGCTGTAAATGGGCTAGAAAGTTTAACCTGGTGTTACAAAATCTGCTGCATCTGACAGTATTGCTGTGTCTTTAGTATAATGTAATTACTCGAGAAGTCACAATCCAATAGAACTAGTAACTATAAGCTACTATAGTAACTATATAGTTTAAAGTAACTATAAACGACTATTTTTTTTTCTCATCAGTAGGTTATTGATAAAATACAGTAAGTCTTAAGGTTTATTAAAAATTAATTGATTTTTGAAAATCACCAGGCGACCCCCCCTTCATTGTCCCGCGACCCCTCGGGGGGTCCCGACCCCCACTTTGAGAACCTCTGCACTATAGTGGACAAAAGGACCATATTAATGTAGTTAGTGACTGCATGTTGTAGGAGGCAGAACTGAAGCAGAGAGGACTCTTTATAAGATAGTTGAGGGAGACTCTGATTTAGAGTCTGACAATTAGAGAATTAGAGATGATTAGAGAATGAAAATCCGTTTTAAATCGCTTTTATGTTAGGTTTGTTTTGGATTAACATCACTTCTTTTTGCTTTTGTTTTGGTTTTTTTTGAGTTCGGCTCTCTTTCAGACTAAACTGTTTCAGGAGTTTCAATTAAAAAAAAAAGGAAAAGTGGCTTTTGTTTTGTTTTTGTTACATTAATATTGGATTAATATTCCTTTACAGCCATATCCTGTACTGTTTTGTTGTCTGAGTGGCAGTCGTTTTAAACTAAAATAGTCCTGTGGTCCACTACACTGGAGACATGCTGTAAAATTAAAAATAAAAACAAAATGTAAAAACTCTAATGTGTAGACTTTTTTAACCAAAAGGATGAAGGAAATCACAGAAAAAAAATTCTTTGGGTCTCAAAAGGATATGTATTGTATATTTATATTACATAAAAAGGTCATTTTTATAATTATGACAAGCTATAATAATAAATAATGATAAATCTTTTTGCCTCTATGTACTGGTTAATTGACCCAAACATACATATTTTATACTGGAATGTTTTAGTCATTAGATTTGTTAATCTAAATGCTGAATATAAATGTAGTGAACATTATACAGTTGAAATCAGAATTATTTAACCTTCTGTGGATTTTTTTTCTTTTTTAAATATTTCCAAAATGAGCAAGGAATTGTTCACAGTATGTCTGATATCATCTTTTCTTCTGGAGAAAGTCTTATTTGCTTTATTTCGGCTAGAATATAATAATAAAATATAATAAACTCAATATTATTAGCCCCCTTTAAGCTATTAGTTTTAGATTGTCTCCAGAACAAACCACTGTTATACAATGACTTGCCTAATTACCCTAACTTTACCCTAATTACCCTAGTGAATCCTTTAAATGTCACGTTAAGCTGTATAGAAGTGTCTTGAAGAATATCTAGTCTAATATTCTGTCATCATGGCAGAGAGAAAATAAATCAGTTATTAGAGATGAGTTATTAACACTATTATGTTTAGAAATGTGTTAAAGAAATCAAAAGAAAAAAGAAAGCAAAAAAAACGAGCACACGAGCGTCCTCTGGCGACCGCGCGAAGGACAGGTTAAAGGGTTCACAGTCGCGCGCATGCGCAGATCGTGCATCATCCGCGCGATGTGATTGGCGGCCAGCGAGAGGGCCGGGTCGCTGACGTCACGGGTGTGTTGCTGCTTTTGCGCTCGCACGAAGGCACGCGGAACAGAGGCGCGCGATAGGAGCTGACCGAACTTCAGCAAGACTCACAAAAGTGTCAGAAACTCACTTTATTCACAGTGTGCGCTCAGAACGAAAGCCTCTGAGTGACGTCACCCGCAGAAACAGAGGATGAACAAAGCGCTGGATGAAGAAACGCGACTCTGAGCGCTGATGTGCTGGACTCTCTGCACAGAGGAGTGTGTGGCTGTGTGTGTTCTTTGACTGTGTGTGTGTGTTTGTTTGTTTGTTTATTTGTTTGTTTGTTTGTTTGTGAGTGAGTAAGTGTGTGTTCTGTGGCAGTGTGACTGTGTGTGTGCGCTCTCCGAGATGAAGATTGAGTTCGCTCCTCTGCGCGTGCCTCTGCGCAGGCGCATTCAGACGGCCGCGGTGGTCCAGTGGGTCTTCAGCTTCTTGGCTCTGGGTGAGCGAATCTTTCATTTACTTTGTTTATTTATTGCGAACAACACACTTGGCGAACTCAGACGCAAACACTTGTTCTCACTTTCATTTTCACATAAATACATAAATCATCATTAGTGTCATTATTATTGGTCTAGAGTGGAGAAGCGGAAGGATTTAATAAGTATATGTTTTTCCTATTCATTTTCAGAGATGTATGTGTTTTATTGTGTTATTTGAATAATATTTGCTTTCCTTAACAATTGTATTTATTTATTTTATTTTCTACATGTTCAAAGTTAGAAAGTCTGAATTATTCCAGTCTTTATTCTATTCAGTTCATCTTTATTTCTCTAATGTAGATTGTGTAAAAGCAGCTTCACACTGAAGTTCTAGTATACTGATAGAGGTAAAGTTGTTTTATATTCGCATATTCGTTCATTTAGCAGTCTCTATATTGTTCACCATATTACTTTGAATTTTCAATCGGATTTAGCCTGCAAGTGTGACTTGAAAACAACATTAACACTGTTTATTTGACTATAAACAATGCTGTACTTTGGTATTCATTGGCTGCTAATATGATTTCGCTATTTAGAGTTTGCAAATAATACTTTAATGAAATTATATTATTAAGGGGAAAGTCTGAATGTGCGAATATAAAACCAACTTTACCTCTATAGTAACCTGAAGCTGTGTCAGTCCAGTTTTCAGTGTTGTAGTTGAGTTTTGCTCAGTTCAGTGAGGTTTAATTTACAGAGGTAAAGTTGTTTTTATATTCGCACATGCGTTAATTTATAAGTCTCTGTATTGTTTACCATGTTACTTGGAATATTCGATCGGAATTAGCATGCAAGGATGACTTAAAACAACAATAACACTGTTTATTTGACTGTGAGCAATGTTGTACATTGATAGTTATTGGCTGCTAATATGATTTCTCTATTTAGAGTTTGCAAATAATACTTTTATGAAATTATATTATTAAGGGGAAAGTCTGAATATCCGAATATAAAACCAAGTTTACCTCTATGTTTAATTTTCACTGCTGAAAGTCCAAACACTGAAGAGCAAATCCATCAATACGCAGCTCCACAAACCCCATTATAAAGAAATAAAAAGATATACATTTGTGCCGGGAATGAGTTTAAAACATGAATTATCCTAAAATAAGTGCTGCTCAAAAATAAATATTTGTCTGTCAGCACCTTCACACAAAGGTACTGGTTGAGTAAAACAGTATATTACAATTTTAAGCCTGTTTTACTCTTAAACAAAATACACAAATAATATGAAACACAATTCACAATACTTTCCTTAAAAATGAACTAAGTACTAAAGGGGATTCAAAATTGTAATATTTTACTGTTTTTCCAACACTGCACACTTATTAAAAATCCTCATTATCAGATCTTTCTTCATCACTTTGTTGGCTAAATGCCACCCTTGAGATAAAATTTATATATATGTCAACTTCTGCTTTCAACGATATATATATTTTATATATAAATATATATATATATATATATATATATATATACACACACACACACACACACACACACATTATAAATATATACATTATATATATATATATAGTCGAAAGCAGAAGTTGACATACACTGTATAAAAGGCAAATGACCATTTTTTAAAAAGTCAGATGTTAATGTGACTAAACTTTTTCTCTTTTAGAAAAGTTAAGATGATCACACATGTTTCTGTTCTGCTTAATAGCAGAATAATGAGAGAGATATTGTTTGAGAAATTGTTATACCTTTTCTTGAAAGTCAGGTTGACATACAATAAGAATATTCTGCCTCTGAAAAAACTCAGATGATGGTGTCAAGGTTTTGGAAGGTTCTGATTGGCTAATTGACCACATTTGAGTTAATTGGAGGCACAACTGTAGAAACAACAAGCCAATCTGATTAGAAATGTATTTATTTATTTTTGTGTGTATAAAAGCAGAGAAATGTGACTATAAATGTGTTTTTTATGACAGTAGATTAAGTTGTTAAAACTGTAATAAAAACAGATACAGCTGTTATTTCTAGAGAGTTTATTGTTTTCTGTTTTATTTATGTCGTTGTGTGTAGGAAAAAGGTCATTTCTGCTATTTAATTGTAGAGATAATATAGTTGTTAGTAATATTTTAAATGTGTGTGTTTATAATAATAGTCTATTTAAAATGTTATTATTATATAAATAATTATTTATTATATTATATTATATTATATTAACTGTAATTATTATTATAAGCTGTATTACTGAAGTCAGATTGATTTTTAGTGAAGCAGCGGCCGGTCAGTCAGTTCACTTCTGATTTAGTAACAGTGTGTGTGTTTGACCTGCTCCACTGTTTGACTTGATCACACACACACACACACACACACACACACACACACACACACACACACACACACACACACACACACACACATATATATATATATTGAAGTTTAGAGAAACACCCACACAATTTCAGAGACTCTATCTCTCTCTCTCTCTCTCACACACACACACACGTATGCACAGGCACATAAACACACACACTTACACACAGAGACAACCACTCACTTATTATCTTTTACGCACACACATTCATTCACCCTTACACACGCACACACCTCATACACTCAAAGTCCCACACACTCACTTATTCACCTCTCTCAAACACAAAATTACTCATTCACACACACACACACACACACACACACACACACACACACACACACACACACTCAATCTCTTTTACGCACACATATTTACTCACACACTTACTTATTCACCTCTCTCACACAAAATCACTCACTCATTCATACACAAACACACACTCACAGAGACACTCACTCACTCACCCACTCAATCTCTTTTACGCACACACATTGACTCACACACTCACTCACTTTTTCACCACTCTAATAACACCCAAACACTCTCTCTCAAACACACACACTTTAACACTCACAGACACACAAATTCACCTCTCTCTCTCTCACTCTCTTTCCCTCTCTCTCTCTCTCTCTCGCTATCTCTCTCTCTCTCTCTCACACACACACACACACACACACACACACACAAAAATCACTCTTTCAATCTCGTACACACACAAAATCACTCACTCATTCACTCACACACACACACACACAAAAACTCTGCCTTTGATCTGTGTGTGTTTGTATTTGTGTGTGTGTGTTCGCAGCTCAGGTGTGTCTGGCCGCGTTCGTGCTGCTGTGTCTCAGTGATTGGTGGATGCTCGGAGCGCTGTATGCTGGTTGGCTGTATCTGGACCGGGACACGCCCTCATGTGGAGGTCGGAGGTCACAGTGGGTCAGAAGCTGGAGGATCTGGATGCATTTCAGGGATTATTTCCCAATCACAGTGAGTTCAGAACAGCAGCGAATCAGTGAGTTTGCATGTCAGTGAGTGAGTTAGTGAATCAGTAAAAGTCTGTGAATTAACAAGCCTGTGAATCAGTGCTTCTGTGAATCAGTGCTTCTGTGAATCAGTGCTTCTGTGAATCAGTGCATCTGTGAATCAGTGAGTCTGTGAATCAGTACTTCTGTGAATCAGTGAGTCTGTGAATCAGTACTTCTGTGAATCAGTGAATCTGTGAATCAGTGCTTCTGTGAATCAGTGAGTCTGTGAATCAGTACTTCTGTGAATCAGTGAGTCTGTGAATCAGTACTTCTGTGAATCAGTGAGTCTGTGAATCAGTACTTCTGTGAATCAGTGCATCTGTGAATCAGTGAGTCTGTGAATCAGTACTTCTGTGAATCAGTTAGTCTGTGAATCAGTGAGTCTGTGAATCAGGTAGTCTGTGAATCAGTGCTTCTGTGAATCAGTGCTTCTGTGAATCAGTGCTTCTGTGAATCAGTTAGTCTTTGAATCAGTGCTTCTGTGAATCAGGGAGTCTGTGAATCAGTGAGTCTGTAAGTGAGTCTGTGAGTAAATGAATCTGTGATTACATAAATCAGTGAGTCAGCAAATCAGTAAATCTGCATATCAGTAAGTGAATCAGTGATTAAGCAAATCAGTAAGCTAATCAGTGAGTGAGTCAGTGAATTAGTTAGTGAAACCTTAAGTTTTTGAATCAACAAATCTGTGAATCATCAAGCCTGTGAATCAGTGAGTCTGTGAATCTGTGAGTCTGTTAGTGAATCTGTGATTAAACGAATCAGTGAGTCAGCAAATCCGTAAGTCTGCATATCAGTAAGCGAATTGGTAAAATGTGAGTTTGTGAATCAACAAGTCTGGGAATCAGTGAGTCTGTGAATCTATGAGTAAACGAATCGGCGACTAAGCATATCAGTGAGTAAGTCAGTGTGTCAGTAAGTTAAATCGTAAGTCTGAATCAGCGTTTCTATGAGTCAACGATTCTATGAATCAACAAGTCTGTGAATCAGTGAGTCTCTGAATCAATGAGTCTGTGACTCAACAAGTCTGTGAATCAACGAGCCTAAGAATCAGTGAGTCTGTGAATCAGCGAGTAAGTGAATCAACCAATTTGGCAAGTCTGAATCAGCAAGACTAAATCAGCAAATCATTAAGTGAAATAGTGAGTGAAAATTAGCGAGTCTGTAAGTTAGCGAATCAGCGATTTAGTGAATCAGTGAGTAGGTGAGTAAGTGATTCAGCGAGTAAGCGAATCAGTGAGACTAAGTCAGAAAATCATTAAATGAACCAGTGAGTGAGAATTAGTAAGTCTGTGAGTCAGCAAATCAGTGAGTCAGTAAATCAGTGAGTTGGTAAGAGAATCAGCAAGTTAGTAAATTAATGAGTAAGTGAATCGTTGAGTAAGTGAACCAGTGAGTCATGAGTAAGTGAATCAGTGAGTAAGTAAATTAGTGAGTCTACAAGTAAGTGACTCAGTGAATTGGTAAGCAAATCAGTAAGTGAATCAGTCAGTCAGTGAATAAGTCAATCAGCTTGTAAGTCAATCAGTCAGTAAGTGATTCAGTGAGTCTAAGTGAATCATTGAGTAAGTGTATCAGTGAGTTAAGTCAATCAGCTTGTGTAAATCAGTGAGTTAGTGAATGAGTGAAACAGCGAGTAAGAGAATAGGTAAGTGATCCGGAGAGTAAGTGAATCACTGAGTTTGTAAGTGAATCAATGAGTAAGTGAATCAGTAAGTAAACTCTGTAAGTGATTTCGTGAGTCAGTGAGTAAGTGAATCTGTAAGTGAATCAGTGAGTTGGTAAGTCAGTCAGTGAGCTAATGAATCAGCGAGTAAGTGAATCAGTGGGTTGGTAAGTCAATTAGAGAGTTACTGAATCTGCAAATAAGTGAATCAGTGAGTAAGTGATTCAGTGAGTCAGTGAATCAATGCGTTAGTGAATCGGTGATTGTCAATATCTGCCAGCTGGATTCTCAAGTTTCCTTCACTATATTGCAATTAAATCCTAATCTAATCACGACAAACTATATATTGTTGGAAAGGTCTAAGAATGCATATACTGGTGTTTGATAGTTATTAATGAGCTACAGTTATTTATTAATTTGCAACAAGAATACTCATCAGAGTCAAAGGCATTACTTTGCTACAGCGATCCACAAGTACAGGGGTCCGTTCTTCGTACGTGGATTACTCAGTTAGCTGGATTTGGATATTGACGATTTAACACGATCCAGGATCGTTTCGTTCTTCAAAGCTGATCCGAGAGTTGTTGTCATAGCAACAGTTCTTCTAGGTCAAACCTGATCGGGAGCAGGTTCAATTCATATAAACAGGATTAGATCAGCTCAGTTCAAGCAAAGATAATACAGAAAGTATGCTCCGAATTCTGATATTTTCTTACAGTAGTAGTTATATGCACTTGGGAAAATGGTACATAGCCTATTTTTTAACTATATATATAAAATTAAAGTCATTAATAAAATAAATAAAGTTATACATATTAATAAAACGTATGCAATCTGCACCCTCGAAATGAAAGAACAAAGACTGCCATCTGGTGATGCAAAGAGAAAACTTATTGATATGAACTATTTAGATCGCTTAGTACAAATTGTGTATGATAGAAATGCACAATATGTGACTTTTTTTTAAAGCAATAATACATTTATGCAGACATAAACATGTTTTGATAGTTAATATGCCGGTGATTTGATGCTTCACAAAAGTTGCAGACGACTTTACCAATATGAAAATGCTTTTGTAAACATCCAGTTATTCTTTACACCGATTAAAAAACGGCGACTATAATAAAGAAAATCTTTTCTAAATGTAGAACTAAATACACTGATATGCACTGAAATACATGATGAATACTCTTGTCTTGACAAATGTAAGTGTAAAGCCTACAGCTCACAACAAATGTGGAAAGTTATTGCGTGTCATATTAAACAAACGGTTTACTCCTAATTTGATGTAATTTTGCTCACATGGATAATTGAATATTAATCAGATGATGTCATTACGCTGCTGTGCCGTCAGCCAATCATTGCATTGCTGATCATGATTTCGAGGATCGATAGATCTGTCCTTCACAACACATGCAGCGATCTCAGATCAGTTCATCCAGACATTCTAATCTAATTCGCGAACTTGTTTGAAGAACCAAATTAGCGAGAGATCAGTTATCGAGATTAAAAGATCCAGGATCTGCCAAATAATCTTAGATCATTTAAGCGAGGTACGAAGAACGGACCCCAGGTTTTAAAGATGTTTTTTAGAGGGTTAATTAAAATCAAAAACCCTCAAACTGCTTTAGGATTTGATGACTACTTTACAAATACTGTGAAAAGTATGAAAAAATATCACTAATCAGCTTACACAGGAATAGGGGGCGCCCTTATATGGTCACCAATAGAAACTGTATGTCACCTGGTGGTCAAGTCTGGTACTGCAGCCAAACTAAAAACTGCTCAAAGCTCAATTCTGGAGATATCAACTTCAGATCTGGAATATAATTTGTTCAGATATTTAGCTTAGATTTTCTGTCAGTTCTGAAAAGAATTAAACAATAAATATATATATATATTTTATTGAGCTTCTTTACTCAATCTGCCATCTGTCTTCTTATAAATGAGATTGTTTTTTTCATCTCAGCTGGTCAAGACGGTGGATCTGGACCCGAGGCACAATTACCTGCTGGGTTTCCATCCGCACGGTGTTCTGGTGGCCGGTGGATTCGGGAACTTCTGCACGGAGGCGTCCGGATTCTCCCAGATGTTCCCGGGACTCACGCCGTACCTGCTGATGCTGCCGTTCTGGTTCAGGGTGCCCTTCTTCAGAGAATACATCATGTGCGGAGGTGTGTGCGTGCATTTGTGCACATGGGTGTGAGTGCACGTGCGTGTGCAAGCAATTAAGTGTGAGAGATGAAAGAGTGTGTGTGTGTGTGTGTGTGTGTGTGTGAGTGAAAGTTTCTCTGTGTTAAGAGTGTTTGTGTAGAGCTTTAGTTCATTTCTGTGTGAGGTTGATGTTTTTCTGCTCCTCATGAATGAAAACACTTGAAACTAAACATTATGAAGACTGCATATCTGCAATGTCCTCAGTGAGATAGAAAAACGTGAGTGTGTGTGTGTGTTTGACCTTACTGTTTGTTCTCGTTGGGTAATATGATGTTGTGAAAGTGTTGTGTGGAAAGTCTGAACTAGAACCAAGTAGGTAATACAGTCACACACACACACACACACACACACACACACACACACACACACACACACACACGCACACACACACACACACACACACACAATGAGCAGAGGTACAGATCTCAGCTGTCCGTCTGATATATTTATGGTGATTTTACAGCCGGCAGAAATAAAGAGGTAAATCAGGGCTGCTTTTCTGAATCGATATAGCTTCATCCTCATAACTCCTGCAGTCCAGCTCACACTCATGAAGATTAATAATAATAGAAGGTCAACACAACATGATCATTACTCTAAAACATTTCACACAAAACCTATTCCTTTTGTGTTTTTAAATAAACAGTGACTTTTAGATGATACTTTGATCAGTGTTTTATCAACTACATTCAGGCCCAAGACGATCTGAAATATGAGCAGGGGTCCGTTCTTCGTACGTGGATTACTCAGTTAGCTGGATTTGGATATTGACGATTTGACACAATCCAGGATCGTTTCGTTCTTCAAAGCTGATCCGAGAGTTGTTGTCATAGCAACAGTTCTTCTAGCTCAAACCTGATCGGGAGCAGGTTCAATTCATATAAACAGGATTAGATCAGCTCAGTTCAAGCAAAGATAATACAGAAAGTATGCTCCGAATTCTGATATTTTCTTACAGTAGTAGTTATATACACTTGGGAAAATGGTAAATATGTTTTAACAATTTATATTAAGTTATAGTCATTAATAAAATAAATAAAGTTATACATATTAATAAAACTTATGCAATCTGCACCCTCGAAATGAAAGAACAAAGACTGCCATCTGCTGGTGCAAAGAGAAAACTTATTGATATGAACTTTTTTGATCGCTTTAGTACAAATTGTGTATAATAGAAATGCACAATATGTGACTTTTTTTTAAAGCAATAATACATTTATGCAGACATGAACATGTTTTGATAGTTAATATGGTGATGATTTGATGCTTCACAAAAGTTGCAGACGCCTTTACCAATATGAAAATGCTTTTGTAAACATCCAGTTATTCTTTACACCGATTAAAAATCGCCTACTATAATAATGAAAATCTTCTCTAAATGTGGAACTAAATACACTGATTTGCACTGAAACACATGATGAATACTCTTGACACATAAAAGTGTAAAGCCTGCAGCTCATGACAAATGTGGAAGGTTATTGCGTGTCATATTTAACAAACCGTTTACTGCTAATTTTCTGTCATTTTGCTCACATGGATAATTGAATATTAATCAGATGATGTCATTACGCTGCTGTACCGTCAGCCAATCGGTGCTGATTGCTGATCATGATTTCGAGGATTGATAGATCTGTCCTTCACAACACACGCAGCGATCTCAGATCAGTTCATCCAGACATTCTAATCTGATTCGCGAACTTGTTTGAAGAACCAAATTAGCGAGAGATCAGTTATCAAGATTAAAAGATCCAGTATCTGTCAAATCATCTTAGATCATTTAAGCGAAGTACGAAGAACAGACCCCAATATTATCTATAATATTATTGAAATATATTTAAGCATTTAAAAGCAATATTATTAATTTTTTTGTATTATTTTAATGTATATTTACTAATGTGCAAATATTGTTCTGTTTAATATATGAACACTGCTTGCATTGAAGTAAATATATTAAAATATATTAAGAATCAACATGATTCAGTTACTAAATAATAACAACCAATAATCATAGCAATAACAATATGCCTAAAGTATAATTAGAACAGTGAATTAATATTGTGAAGGGCTGACAGACACACTCACCGGCCACTTTATTAGGTACACCTTACTAGTACCGGGTTGGACCCCTTTTGCCTTCAGAACTGCTTCAATCCATGATGCCAATCTCCTGTTCCACCACATCCCAAAGATGCTCTATTGGGTTGAGCTCTGGTGACTGTGCAGGCCATTTGAGTACAGTGAACTCATCATCATGTTCAAGAAACCAGTCTGAGATGATTGAGCTTTATGACATGCTGCGTTATCCTGCTGGAAGTTGGGCATCCGCTGGGTAAAACATGCTGGAATAGTTGGCGGTTCATTCCACTGTGGTGAACCCTGATGAATAAAGGGACTAAGCGGAAGGAAAATGAATGAATGAATAATTTTAATAACTCATTCCTCAATCCTTGCCGTGATGTCAGTGTGTGATGTTCTGCGAGATACTTCATTTCTCCAGGAGGGTGAATAATTTGGTCTTCATCTGTCTGTGTGTGACCTCTGACCTGTGCAGGGCTGGTGTCCAGTGAGAAGGCCAGTGCGAGTTACCTGCTGGGTCATCCAGGCGGGGGTCAAGCGGCCGTCATTGCAGTGGGCGGAGCTCCGGAGTCTCTGGAGGCGCGGCCTGGAGCACTGACACTGCAACTGCTGCAGCGCAAAGGCTTCATCAAACTCGCCCTCAAACACGGGTGTGTGTGTGTGTGTTTGTGCAGTGGGTTTTTGTGCACTATGTCCATGTTTGTTTCTTTCCATATGCATGTATGTGAGTGTGTTTTGTGCGTGTGTGTGTGTGTGTGTCTGTGCATGTGTGCGTGTGCGTGCGAGTCCGTACACTAAACACATCATTATAGCTACAGTATGGAGAGTCCCCATATAACATAAAAACCCAACTTGTTTTTGTGTGTGCAGAGCGTGGCTGGTTCCAGTGTTCTCGTTTGGGGAGAACGAGCTCTTCGACCAGATGGAGAATCCCGCAGGCTCCGCCCTCCGCCGCATGCAGGAACGCCTCCAGAGGATAATGGGCGTGGCTTTGCCTCTCTTTCATGCTAGAGGAGTTTTCCAGTACAGCTTCGGGCTGCTGCCGTACAGGAAACCCATACACACCGTCGGTACGTACACACACACACACACACACACACACACATAACTATACATGCACCTAAACACACAGTTAACACACACAAATATACACACATTTAAACACACAAATATACAAACACTCATATACACACACACTTAAACACACACAGATATACTCCCACTTAATAACACAGTCAAACACACATAGATACACAAGCACTTAGACACACTCACACACAAATAAACACACACTAACACACAAATACACACACATACACAAATATATAAACACACAAATATACACACACACATACAAACACAAATATACACTCACACACAATCACTTAAACACACACACACACAAATGTACACACAAATATACAAACACTTAAACACACACACACACACAAATATACACAGACTTAAACACACACACAAACTTAAACACACACACAAACATACAAACACTTAAGCACACAGTCAAACATACACAAATATATACACTTAAACACAAACACATGAATGTACACACACTTGAACACACATACAAATGTACAAACACGTACACAAATAAACACACTCACAAACACAAATTAAACATACACACACTCAGACACAATTATGCACACACAAACATAAAAACACTTAAGCACACACTCAAACACCCACAAATATACACTCTAAAAACACAAACACACACACACACACAGATATGCAAACACTTAAACACACAGTCATACACACACAAATATACACACATACTCAAAACAGACACACAAATGTAATAACACGAAAACATACACACAAACACACAAATATACACACAAAAACTTAAACAAATATACACACACAAACAGACACACAAATATACACACACAGACACACAAGCATACAAACACACACAAATATACACAATCACACACACAAACGTCAAGACATACACACACACACACACACACACAAACAAACAAAGCATACAAACACACACAAATATACACACACAAATGTACAAACACTTAAACACATACACACACACACACACACAAACAGACATGCAAACATTTAAGCACACACAAACACACACGTAAACAGACACACAAATGTACAAACACAAAACACGCACACACACACAACTATACACTCTTAAACTCAAACACACAAATATGCACATACTTAAACACACACACACACATACACACACACACTCAAGCACACAAATGTACAAACACACAAATATACACAATCGCACACATACAGACTCAAGCATACAAACACAAACAAATATACACACACAAATGTACAAACGCTTAAACACATACACACACAAACTTAAACACATACACACACACACACAGACACGCAAATATAAACACACACAGACACACAAGCATACAAATGCACACACATATATACACACACGTACACACACACATGTACAAACACTTAAAGACAGACTCAAGCATACAAACACACACAAATGTACAAACGCTTAAACACATACACACACAAACTTAAACACATATACTCGCACACAAACAGACATGCAAATACACACACACACACACAAACATACATACATTTATGCACACTCAAACACACACTCAAACACATAAATATGCACACTCACACACAAATAAACACACACGTAAACAGACACACAAATGTACAAACACGAAAACACACACACATGTACACACACACATATACACGCAAAAACTTAAATATACACACACACACACAAACAGACACACATACATACAAACACTTAAACACACACACACACACACACACACACACACATTGAATGAAAACTTTCAGAAGCGTCTGCTTTAGTAATTTCAAGATTTTTCGTGTGTGTGTGTGTGTGTGTGTGTGTGTGTGTGTGTGTGTGTGTGTGTGTGTGTGTGTGTGTGTGTGTGTGTGTGTGTGTGTGTGTGTGTGTGAGTGAATATGTACTCCTGTGTATGTCTGTATCTATGCGTCTCTGCGTGTGTGTGTGTTCACGTCTGTGTATGTTTGTATGTGTGTGTTTATCTTTATGTTTGTGTGCGTGCGCGTGTATGTGTGTGTGTGTGTGTGTGCACGCACAGTTGGACGTCCCATTCCTGTAAGTCAGACTCCGTGTCCCAGTAAAGAAGACATCGACGCTCTTCACACACTCTACATGCAGGTCAGTAACGTGCACATTCATACAGCTGCTGTAACACATTTATACACTCATACACACATTAATATGTACTCTCTGTTGTGTGTGTGCGTGTGCGTGTGCGTGTGCGTGTGCGTGTGCGTGTGCGTGTGCGTGTGTGTGTGTGTGTGTGTGTGTGTGTGTGTGTGTGTGTGTGTGTGTGTGTGTGTGTGTGTGTGTGTGTGTGTGTGTGTGTGTGTGTGTTTCAGGGCCTGACACAGGTGTTTGAGGAGAACAAGAAACATTACGGCATCGCGGACGACAAACATCTGAAGTTCACCTGAACTGATCTGTGTGTGTGTGTGCGCGTGCGTATGTGTTTGTTTGTGTGTGTGTGTGTGTGTGTGTGTGTGCGTTGCATATAATCTAGAATGATTATCTACCATCTAGTTAAAGGTCTTGGTACGAGGGGTTGTGTAGTTGTGTTGTCATGTGATATGACGATATTCAGAATAACCCACAGCTTGAGCTGAAGTACGGTTACTACACAGTGTATAAAACATTAAGGAGATCCTTTTACTGTTATCCTCCTTCACTACAGTATGGTAAATATTGTTACTGTATTTTATGACTTCATTAAAACACTATGTGACCGCCATTAAGATTATTAAATGTTCAGATTAAACAGGTCATGAACACTCTGGGTTTTACAGATCTTCAGGATTCCCTCCTGTGCTTAAATCAGATTTGTTCTTAATCAGCAAATGTGTGTTGATGTGTATGACAACAGAAACACAAATAAAGCGGTGCTGTTTATTATTTTATAATGTATCATATTCATTCAATTCATGCACTACACTCACCGGCCACTTTATTAGGTACACCTTACTAGTACCGGGTTGGACCCCTTTTGCCTTCAGAACTGCCTTAATTCTTAATAGTGTAGATTCAACAGGGTACTGGAAATATTCCTCAGAGATTTTGCTCCATATTGTCATGATAGCATCACACAGTTGCTGCAGATTTGTCGGCTGCACATCCATGATGCCAATTTCCCGTTCCACCACACCCCAAAGCTGCTCTATTGGATTGAGCTCTGGTGACTGTGGAGGCCATTTGAGTACAGTGAACTCATCGTCATGTTCAAGAAACCAGTCTGAGATGATTAAGCTGTATGACATGCTGCGTTATCCTGCTGGAAGTAGCCATCAGAAGATGGAGACACTGTGCTCATAAAGGGATGGACATGGTCAGCAGCAATACTCAGGTAGGTTGTGGCGTTGATGCTCAATTGGTACTAATGGACCCAAAGAAAATCTCCCCCACACCATTACACCACCACCACCAGCCTGAACCGCTGATACAAGGCAGGATGATCCATGCTTTCATGTTGTTGAGGCCAAATTGTGAGTCGAGCATCCGAATGTGACAGCAGAAATGGAGACTCATCAGAGCAGCAACGTTTCTCCAATCTTCTATTGTCCAGTTTTGATGAGTCTGTGTGAATTGTAGCCTCAGTTTCCTGTTCTTAGCTGACAGGAGCGGCACCCGGTGTGCTCTTCTGCTGCTGTAGCCCATCCGCCTCAAGGTTGGCCGTGTTGTGTGTTCAGAGATGCTCTTCTGCAGAGCTCGGTTGTAACGAGTGCTTATTTGAGTTACTGTTGCCTTTCTATCAGCTGGAACCAGTCTGGCCATTCTTCTCTGACCTCATCAACAGGGCATTTGCGCCCACAGAACTGCCGCTCACTGGATATTTCCTCTTTGTCAGAGCATTCTCTGTAAACCCTAGAGATGGTTGTGCGTCCCAGTAGATCAGCAGTTTCTGAAATACTCAGAGCAGCATGTCTGACAGCAACATCCATGCCACGTTCAAAGTCTCTTGAATCCCCTTTCTTCCCCATTCTGATGCTCGATATGAACTGCAGCAGATAGTCTTGAACATGTCTACATGCCTAAATGCAGTGAGCTGCTGCCATGTGATTGGTATAGAAATATGCCTTTAATGAGTTGTTGGACAGGTGTACCTAATAAAGTGGCCTGTGAGAATATATATATATACACACTCACACACTACCGGTCAAAAGTTTGGGGTCAGTAGGATCTTTAAATGTTTTAAAATAATCTTCTCCTGCTCACATAGTCGGTGAGTGGACGCATCTTACAGCAGCATTTTTGTTTTGATTGTTTTAAAGGAATAATTTACAAAGAAAACTCTGTAATTTACCTACAATGATCTTTTTTTAACCCTGTTTCGCCCACTAAAGCTAACCAGTCGCTCATTGAACCTGTTTGAGTTTTTTTTTTTTTTTTTTTACACAGAAGAAGTTATTTTGAAAAATGTGACCCTGTAACCATTGACTTCCAGTTGTTTATTTCTAATAGAGTAGTTAATAGTTACAGGTTTCCAACATTTTTCAAAATAACTTATTTTGTGTTCAACAGAAAGAAGAATCGTGCTGAAATTTGGAAACACTTGAGGGTGAGTTAATAATGAGTATATTTTAATTTTGTGTGGACTATCCCTTAAGATGAAGAAGATGCAGTTGTTTGACGTATTCGCTAGGTGGCGATGTGAACCAACATCTTTCATTTGAATTTACTTCATTATGCTTTTTAACCATTTCAAACGTACATTAAGAATATACGTGAAGTATTATTGTTGTTATTATGAATAAAACAATATTAATGGTTTATTTGTAGTTAGCTTTCCTTCTAAATTCTGTGTTTCAGCGTGTTTGTCGACGTTACGAATCATACTACAGCCAAGGATTATCTTATGAATATTAATAGAGTCAAACTGACGTTGATTGGCTGCATTGTTTGACTGGCTTCATTCATATTCACGAACCACGCCCTCGCCGTAGTAGGATTCATTCGCAGGAGAGGAGGCGGAACTTCCGGGTGATGGAAAGTTGTCAACAGTTTCGTTGGAGGAGAATTAATCTGCAAATCTGTCCTCGAAAGTGTCGCTTTAAAGAAAAGCCGAGAAGAAAACTGTTAAGGAAAGTGCGGCGGCGGCGTGTTCGTGGATGTACCGTTAGAAACGGGAAGAGGGTGTGTGGGTGTGTGTGAGAGTGTGTGTGTGATTAGTAGATTATCGGACTGATGGAGAATAAACACACTGCTCGGGTGTGGAAGAGACAAACTCCCGCTTTCTAACGGGACTTTCAGCCTTGTGGATTCATCTTATTTTTTTTATATATTTATATATATTTTTCCCGCTCTTCAGTGTGTGAAAGTTCACTCAGTCTGCGTCTGTCAAGCGAGACTCTTCATGGGATTAACACACAGACTCACTGTTTTACATTTTGTGGGATTTTTACAAATCTCAGACTCTCTTCACTGAAGTGATTGTGTTATTACTGTTCTCCGGGCAGACCTGCCCTGACGCGGGTTTGCTTTGTTTTGGGTAAATGTCAACTTTGGGCTGCAGCACTGTTGTGCAATTCTTCACTGTCTGCGCGCGTGCCCGTGCGGGTATTTGCTTAAGGCGATAGACGTGCGCGCGTGCACGAGCGTGTCCGATGACGTCATTTCTGCGCGAGCTAGTGATGTGCAACTGGTTGGGTTTTTCTGTGAAGTTAAATCTTGATAACAGAACGCAGAGCTTGCAGTAATGGTCTGGTTTTCGTGCAAGTCTGAAATTGCTGAAGTAATTGGCATGCTTTAGAGGTCTGATGTGCGGAATAACGAGTTCTGAACTTTCTGAGGATTAAAAGCTTGATCCGCTTTGAAATCAAATGTGCTTGGCTCCAGTTTTAATTCGGGATGCCAACTTTTAAAGTTTAAACTCTTTATAGTTTGTGAGTTTTGTTCTTGATGGTTTCTCTTTTTTTAATTGGCGATAAATGCATGATCAATTTTTAATTTGCAGACTCTAATTACTGAAATTAGTTTAGTGCTGTTACTTTTCCATCTTTCTTAAATGTTATTTAGTTATAACATGTGGTACTTTCTAATTTAAATTTAGTCCTAAAGCTGCTCAGAGTTTTGTCCTCTGGTTTTAATTCAGATTTAAGTGAAAATATTGACCTGCTTTTAATCTGAATTTGTGAGAACACTTTCTCCAGACTCCATTTTAGACTCTTGAATTTTCTCAGTGTTTTGAGCTTTTCAGCAAAATCGCAGAGCTTTTCCATCTGATCCAGTTTAACTTAAACGTTAAAAATAGCAAGATCACTTCTCATTTGAGTCAAATGCGCTGTCAGAACTGTGGCATTCAGAGTAATTCTGTTTGAGGTTTACTCCTGGAGTTGTTGAGTGTTTTCCACTTGCTCTAGTCACGTTTTCTTTTAAGGTGAATCCTGTGAGCAGACGTGTATCTGCAGACGTGGGGATTGAGTTTGATTCTGTCTGCTCTTGACAGTTCTTTCACATATCGCCTGAACAGAATGTCAACGGAAACTGAACTTCTTGTTTTTGCAGTTACCAAACTTGTCCTGCAGACCTGAAATGATGCCCCGACACGTTCAGACTCTGAGCTGCAGAAAAACGCCCTAATTATGGTATTTATGTCGCTAACATCTTTTGGATGGACTGATTGACACTGAAATCCTCAGATCTGTGCATGCTCAGGAGTCTCTTCATTGTGTCTGGAGCTGCAAACACACACACACACACACACACACACACACTCTGCAGGACAGCCAGAGGAAACAGCCATCAGAGCTGAGGCTTGCGCAACCACTGGGCAGAGAAACTGCTCTTTTTGCTGTACAGTCGAAATACTGGAAACTGCCGCAGGGGGAAGAAACGGAGTGGCAAATGCAATGGAACAAATCTGATTTACGTGACTTTCGCTTTTGACAGGTCTGACCGCACACCTGTGAGGACGGAGAACATGTTTTTTTCACTTTGGCATGGGTAGGACGTTTTGTTCTTAAAGAGTTTTTGCTGTGTGGATTTCTCTTTACTGTTTAAGTGCCAGATAATGAACAAAGATCGCATTCGGAGCGCAGAAGCATAACGTCACTGCGCTGACACATCCAGAATGAGTGGAGGAAAGAAACGCAGCGGATTTCAGATCACCAGCGTCACCTCGGATTACAATCAGAGTTCTGCGGAGAGCCATCCTGTGGAGCTCCTCAGCCCTGGGACTCAAAGAGCCACGCCCCCTTCTGCCAGAAACCCCGCCCATGGGCGGGGCTCTGAAAGCCAGACCACATCCCCGACTCAGTTTATATCCAATGGGCTGTCACTACGGCAAAGCCCCGCCCTCCAGACGCAGCAGAGCTGCAGTCAGCCGACCACTCCTGTCACGGCGCGGAAGCAGAACTCGTTGGATGCGGGTGGCTCGCGGTTCCGCGTGGTGCGTTTGGACCAGGGGCCGGGCGAGCCATACAGACGTGGCCGCTGGACGTGTGTGGATGTGATGGAGAGGGAGGTGGAGGAGCGAGGGCTGCGCCGTGTGATTGACAGCATGAGACACGCCCACTCGCTGGAGTCATTGGAGACTGTGGGACTGGGAGGAGCTGAAGGAGCAGTAGGCGGAGCCAGATTAAAGCCCCTAGCGGTGCACCCAGGTCACATGGTACACTCGCAGGGCACCACCCACCTGCTCAGCCAATGCCGGACAGAATACGCTCACAGTGGCCCGCCCTCACCCACATACAACCATACGCTGTATGACACACAGCCAATCACATCGCCGATCACACCTGGAAAACGTAACATCCCCGCCCCGCTGCGCCTCGATATGGACGCTGCTGGAAAGGTGAGTTCTCTGTGTTCCTGAAAGATGTGTCAAACACATGTTTACACAAAAATTGTAATTAGCCTGTGATTCACTTGCCTTGTTTGTATATGACTTCTTTTGAGTCAAATTTAAGTAATTTGTGGAGCACAAATTAAAGCATGTGCTATGATAAAGGTGCCCTATAAAGAAAATCTGGGTATGTCTAGGCAATAAGAGATCAGTAAATGGAAATGTCCTTACTGTCAGCCTCAGGCACCATTGTTTCTTTGTTCTCACGTAAATTCCATGAGTGTAAAACCCCAGTGGACAAAAGGCCAATCAGAACACAAAGCAGACTGTTACATCACTCAGCATTTGCAAATAGTTTAGGTCAGGTTCTGCATCATCCGGACCTGATGCAACATCAGGGCCCTGTTTCAGAAAGGGCTGGGCTATCAGTCATTTAGGGCGGAGCTATAAGTCATTTAGGGCTGGACTATCAGTCATTTAGGGCGGAGGTATAAGTCATTTAGGGCTAGACTATCAGTCATTTAGGGCGGAGCAATCAGTCATTTAGGGCTGGACTATCAGTCATTTAGGGCGGAGGTATAAGTCATTTAGGGCTGGACTATCAGTCATTTAGGGCGGAGCAATCAGTCATTTAGGGCTGGACTATCAGTCATTTAGGGCGGAGCTATAAGTCATTTAGGGCTGGACTATCAGTCATTTAGGGCGGAGCTATAAGTCATTTAGGGCTGGACTATCTATCATTTAGGGCTGGACTATCAGTCATTTGGGGTGGAGGTATAAGTCATTTAGGGCTGGACTATCAGTCATTTAGGGCTGGACTATCAGTCATTTAGGGTGGAGGTATAAGTCATTTAGGGCTGGACTATCAGTCATTTAGGGCGGAGGTATAAGTCATTTAGGGCTGGACTATCAGTCATTTAGGGCGGAGCAATCAGTCATTTATGGCTGGAGTATCAGTCATTTAGGGCGGAGCTATAAGTCATTTAGGGCTGGACTATCAGTCATTTAGGGCGGAGCTATAAGTTATTTAGGGCGGAGGTATAAGTCATTTAGGGCTGGACTATCAGTCATTTAGGGCGGAGCAATCAGTCATTTAGGGCTGGACTATCAGTCATTTAGGGCGGAGCTATAAGTCATTTAGGGCTGGACTATCAGTCATTTAGGGCTGGACTATCAGTCATTTAGGGCGGAGCTATAAGTCATTTAGGGCTGGACTATCTGTCATTTAGGGCTGGACTATCAGTCATTTGGGGCGGAGGTATAAGTCATTTAGGGCTGGACTATCAGTCATTTAGGGCGGAGCTATGAGTCTTTTAGGGCTGGACTATCAGTCATTTAGGGCGGAGCTATAAGTTATTTAGGGCGGAGGTATAAGTCATTTAGGGCTGGACTATCAGTTATTTAGGGCGGAGCAATCAGTCATTTAGGGCTGGACTATCAGTCATTTAGGGCGGAGCTATAAGTCATTTAGGGCTGGACTATCTGTCATTTAGGGCTGGACTATCAGTCATTTAGGGCGGAGGTATAAGTCATTTAGGGCTAGACTATCAGTCATTAAGGGCGGAGCTATGAGTCATTTAGGGCTGGACTATCAGTCATTTAGGGCGGAGCTATAAGTCATTTAGGGCTGGACTATCAGTCATTTAGGGCGGAGGCATAAGTCATTTAGGGCGGAGCTATAAGTCATTTAGGGCTGGACTATCAGTCATTTAGGGCGGAGCTATAAGTCATTTAGGGCTGGACTATCAGTCATTTAGGGCGGAGCTATAAGTCATTTAGGGCTGGACTATCAGTCATTTAGGGCGGAGCTATAAGTCATTTAGGGCTAGACTATCAGTCATTTAGGGCGGAGCTATGAGTCATTTAGGGCTGGACTATCAGTCATTTAGGGCGGAGCTATAAGTCATTTAGGGCTGGACTATCAGTCATTTAGGGCGGAGCTATGAGTCATTTAGGGCTGGACTATCAGTCATTTAGGGCGGAGCTATAAGTCATTTAGGGCTGGACTATCAGTCATTTAGGGCGGAGCTATAAGTCATTTAGGGCTGGACTATCAGTCATTTAGGGCGGAGCTATAAGTCATTTAGGGCTAGACTATCAGTCATTTAGGGCGGAGCTATGAGTCATTTAGGGCTGGACTATCAGTCATTTAGGGCGGAGCTATAAGTCATTTAGGGCTGGACTATCAGTCATTTAAGGCGGAGCTATAAGTCATTTAGGGCTGGAATATCAGTCATTTAGGGCGGAGCTATCAGTCATTTAGGGCGGAGCTATCAGTCATTTAGGGCGGAGCTATCAGTCATTTAGGGCGGAGCTATAAGTCATTTAGGGCTGGAATATCAGTCATTTAGGGCGGAGCTATCAGTCATTTAGGGCGGAGCTATCAGTCATTTAGGGCGGAGCTATCAGTCATTTAGATATAATGACAATGTTTTTTAATTGTTATATTGTTTAATAGTTATTGTAAAATGTAAAACAATAAAAACACCTAGATTTTTTTGTGAACTAACCCTAACAATTGTTTTATCATCGCAGCTGCGGACGACACGCTCCCAGCCCACATCTCCCGGGCCCCACAGTCTGGGTCGGGACAGTCCTTTCCACCCCGCCCTCACACCCATCCAGACGCCGTCCGCCCTGGCCTTAGCCCAGTCCATGTTCGGGATGGGCCGGGCGTTCCAGCTCGTGGGAGACGACGGGTGAGAACACACTTCTGTCATTAGTTTGATCATGCTTAGTTGTTTGCTGTTTGTCATCATTAGCATTTACATTACATTTGAGTCATTTAGTTGATGCTTTATCAAAATTGTGGCTCACAAATGAAGATTCATTCAGGGAATCAACATGTAAGGCAATGCAAACAAGAAGTATTAATTATATAGGGGAACTATTAGTTCTAGTGAAGTTCAGTTATAGTTTAGTTTTGTGGCTGTGTAATAATCAGCATAATGTAGATCCAGCCGGTGATTATTCAGAATAAACCCTTAAGTCTTATACAGCAGCTGCTGATAATCCTGTAGAGCTTTATTCAGCAATAATCACCATCTGGATGTACATTACCACTTATTTAGAACAACTTGCACTCAATAGAGTAGTGCAGGAATGACATCAAAACAAAAAAGCTGCATGCTATTGCAAAAAACTATTGTGATAATCTGACATTTCTTGCAGCATATATTGTAAATTTATGAATACATTTCCCTCAGATGACTTAAATATCCCTGTTAGGAAACACATGCGTTAATTTAGATTGATTATAGTGACTCTGTATGGGATTGACTCATGCGTAAAAAATAAAATAAAGAAATTACTTACACAGATAAATACAATAGAATAAAGATAACGGTGAAACAAACCTGCTTTATTGTTTTCTGTGCAGTCAGAACAGTTTCCAGACACACAAATTAAATTATCTGATGTAAAATTACACTGTGAAGTCTTCATTGTATGAATAATTAAATCAAATAAACTTTATTAAAGTAACAAATGATTAAATGTCTTGTGCCTAAATGCTTTAAACTTTATTGAAATGTTCAGACAGTCACAGGCCTTAAAATGCACACAAATGATCAACATTCACTCGATTATTGGTAAACTCTCTGGTAAACATAATAATAATGCTTTAAATTGTTGCTCTGCAATCGAAGTTAGGCTCGTCTATATTGTAAACATACATTTTGAAGCAGTTAAGTGTATTTCTTTAAACATATGCATCAATTATATATATGACTGTACATATAGCTGTAAATATAAAAAACAGTACACCTAAATGACTGTACATATATACAACTGTAAATATAAATAACGGTACACATAAATGACTGTACATATATATAACTGTAAATATAAATAACGGTACATATAAATGACTGTACATATATACAACTGTAAATATAAATAACGGTACACATAAATGACTGTACATATATATAGCTGTAAATATAAATAGCTGTACATATAAATGACTGTACATATATACAACTGTAAATATAAATAACGGTACATATAAATGACTGTACATATATACTACTGTAAATATAAATAGTGGTACATATAAATGACTGTACATATATATAACTGTAAATATAAATAACGGTACATAAAAATTACTGTATATATATATATATATATATATATATATATATATATATATATATATATATATATATATACAACTGTAAATATAAATAACTGTACATATAAATGACTGTACATATATACAACTGTAAATATAAATAGCGGTACACATAAATGACTGTACATATATACAACTGTAAATATAAATAACGGTACACATAAATGACTGTACATATATATAACTGTAAATATAAATAACGGTACATATAAATGACTGTACATATATACAACTGTAAATATAAATAACGGTACACATAAATGACTGTACATATATATAGCTGTAAATATAAATAGCTGTACATATAAATGACTGTACATATATACAACTTTAAATATAAATAACGGTACATATAAATTACTATACATATTTATAACTGTAAATATAAATAGCGGTACATATAAATGACTGTACATATATACAACTGTAAATATAAATAACGGTACATATAAATGACTGTACATATATACTACTGTAAATATAAATAACGGTACATATAAATGACTGTACATATACAGTTGAAGTCAGAATTATTAGCCCCCTTTTCATTTTTATTTTCTTTTTTAAATATTTCCCAAATGATGTTTAACAGAGCATTGACATTTTCACATTATGTCGGATAATATTTTTTCTTCTGGAGAAAGTCTTATTTGTTTTATTTCGGCAAGAATAAAAGTAGTTATTAATTTTTTTAAAAACATTTTTGGGACATAATTATTAGCCCCTTTAAGCTAATTTTTTTTTCGATAGTTTACAGAACAAACCATCATCATACAATAACTTGCCTAATTACCCTAACCTGCCTAGTTAACCTTATTAACCTAGTTAAGCCTTTTAATGTCACTTTAAGCTGCATAGAAGTGTCTTGAAAAATATCAAGCAAAATATTATTTACTGTCATCATGACAAAGATAAAATAAATTAGTTATTAGAAATAAGTTTTTAAAACTATTATGTTTAGAAATGTGCTGAAACAATCTTCCCTCTATTAAACAGAAATTGGGGAAAAAAATAAACAAGGGCGCTAATAATACAGGGGGGCTAATAATTCTGACTTCAACTGTATATAACTGTAAATATAAATAACGGTACATAAAAATTACTGTATATATATATATATATATATATATATATATATATACAACTGTAAATATAAATAACTGTACATATAAATGACTGTACATATATACAACTGTAAATATAAATAACGGTACATATAAATGACTACATATATATAACTGTAAATATAAATAACAGTACATATAAATGACTACATATATATATAACTGTAAATATAAATAACAGTACATATAAATGACTACATATATATATAACTGTAAATATAAATAACGGTACATATAAATGACTACATATATATATATAACTGTAAATATAAATAACGGTACATATAAATGACTACATATATATAACTGTAAATATAAATAACAGTACATATAAATGACTACATATATATATAACTGTAAATATAAATAACGGTACATATAAATGACTGTACATATATATAACTGTAAATATAAATAACGGTACATAAAAATGACTGTATATATATATATATATACAACTGTAAATATAAATAACGGTACATATAAATGACTACATATTGTGGAAATATAAATTTCTAGCATCTAATTCCAAATGAACAATAATCTACGTATAACTGAAAAGTTATATTCTCTGGTTTTTAATTATATAATTTCATTAACATCCCAGTTAGGAGGGACATTTAACCTTTATCTCTCTCACTACAGGCTAAGCCAGTGATGCAAATGCTTTAAACGACTCTGTCTTTGTCTTCGGGTGTTGCTTTTATACTACAGAAACCCTATGTTGATTAACTTGTGTGGTCAGTAGCTGGGCCGTTTTTTAACACCTATGCCATGCTGACTCCAACTCTTAATTTGCATGCTCTGTTTAGCCAAATCCCCTCCTCCTAAGAACACAATATAGACATGAAATCTTTGTCTTAATTCAGACTTGTGTGAGACTCATGAAAGAACTTGCAGACTGCGGACCTCTAGTAGTCTCTTGCAGACACATCTTAAAGACGCTGTATGACTGCAGATTAACCAACACGTCTCAATAAAGGAATTCTGCTTGTTCCGAGTCTCCTGGACTGGGTTCTCTCTTCTTTTCACTCATTTTTTTTTTTTTACAACAATATATATAACTTTAAATATAAATAGCGGTACATATAAATGACTGTACATATATATAACTGTAAATATAAATAGCGGTGCATATAAATGACTGTACATATATATAACTGTAAATATAAATAACGGTACATAAAAATGACTGTATATATATATATACAACTGTAAATATAAATAACGGTACATATAAATGACTGTACATATATACTACTGTAAATATAAATAGTGGTACATATAAATGACTGTACATATATATAACTGTAAATATAAACAACGGTACATAAAAATTACTGTATATATATATATATATATATATATATATATATATATATACAACTGTAAATATAAATAACTGTACATATATACAACTGTA
>NC_141043.1:48515000-48592500 GCF_052040795.2 Danio rerio | reverse complement strand
CAGATCAGATGGCTGATCTTAAACACACACACACACACACACACACACACACACACACGCACGCACACACACACACGTTTTCCTATCTCGTATATACACCCACATAAACACACATAAAAACACACACACAATCTCTCTCTCATACACGCATACTCAGACAAACTTTGTCATACACACACACGCACACACACATATTTGTTTTTTTACACTGACACACACTTACATGCACACCCTCATATACACATTTTTATACAAAGACACAAACACTCTCATACAAACAAACACACACACACATACATATATACACACACAAACACAGACACAAACTCACACACGCAATCTTTCTACAGACACACTTGTACACACAGATGCACGCTCGTATAGACACACATTTGTACAACCACACACTAGACGCTTAATTACTTGCATACACACACACTCATGACCTTTTTCACTCTGATACACACTCTCAAACATACACACACTCAAACATATGCAAACTCACACTCTCATTCTCTCATTTACCTCCACACACACACACTTACCCACTTATTTTCTCTCATACACACACACTTTTTCACTCCTATACACACTCTCAAATACACACACATACACAAACCCACACACACATAGACAAATTACAATCACTTACATGCGCACACACAAACACACTTATTCACTTTCACACACACACACTTGCGTACTTTTTCACTCTCATACGCACTCTCTTGCTCTTTCTCACACACACACACACACACACACACATTCACACAGAGAGAGATGCAGATCAGCCACACACTGTGAGGCGTCTCGGTTCTGTTGATCAACTGTGAGGCTGATATTTGACTCCATCATCAATATTTGCTCAATGTTTTCTCCTGGCCGCTTCACACACTTGAGTCGACGCGCTGCGTGTTGTGTTTACCAACCATACAACGCATGGCCATACAGTTGAAATCAGAATTATTCGCCCCCTTGTTCATTTTTTCCCCCAATTTCTGCTTAGCAGAGAGCAGATTTCTCCAACACATTTCTAATCATAATAGTGTTAATAACTCATCTCTAATCACTGACTTATTTTCTCTCTGCCATGATGACAGCACATAATATTAGACTAGATATTCTTCAAGACACTAGTATTCAGCTTAAAGTGACATTTAAAGGCTTCACTAGGGTAATTAGGGTAAAGTTAGGGTAATTAGGCAAGTTATTGTGTAACGATGGTTTGTTCTGCGGACTATTGGGAAAAATATATCTTAAAGGGGTTAATAATATTGACCTTAAAATAGTGTTTAAAAATTTAAAAACTGCTTTTATTCTAGCCGAAACAAAACAAATAAGACTTTCTGCTGAAAAACAAATATTATCAGACATACTGTCAACATTTCCTTGCTGTGTTCAACATTATTTAGGAAATATTTAAAAAAGAAAATAATTAAAAGGGGAAAGAATAATTCTGACTTCAACTGTATATGAAGACATTCCCTAATGGCCAAGATATTTCACAGTTCCCGGATGAGAGTTTTTACAATGACATACATTGAAATCAAGTATTAGCCCCTTTCACACAGTGATACCGGTAAATATCTGGAAAATTTCCGGAACGACTTTACCGGTATATTCAAAAAAGCGCTGTTCACACAGGCGAGGACGTTACGGAAATTTTCCGGAAAAGAGCATTCACACATCCATTCCAAAATACCGGTAAATTCTGACATCATTCACCACAAATGAGCTTTAAACGGCTGCGCTTGTATTTGTAAACATTTGACTAAATTACAAACTCTGTGGATGATCAATATTGTGAACAACTTTCGCAGGATCACTTTCTCATGTCGAGATGTTCATAATATGTACGTGTGCAGGCGCTCATAGGCGCACGCAAAGCTTGAAGGTAAACAAACAAGGGCTTATCATAAGCATCTCGTCGATGATTATTTACACAGTTGGCATTAAGAAGAACATATAAACGTGATCTGACTAACTTCTAGCAGCTAAATGTGTCTGGAAAAATATTCAAAGGCTTTTATTCTCACAAACCGCGCGCACGTGAATGCGTCTGACTGTTGTGATTGGCTAAAGCAGACGTCTCACGTCAGCACGTTCTAGACGTGCACGCGCTTATTACGGGAATCTTCCTTCTGCGTTCACACAGCGCAGCATTCCGGCAAATTGCCGGTAATGTTACAACTTCTCTTTCCGGAAAATAGCCAGAACGAATTTACCGGTATTTTCAAAAAGGACCTGTTCACACATACAACCTTTCCGGAAAATTGCCGGCAATTTTCCGGAAAGGTCTGTATGTGTGAAAGGGGCTATTATATATACATATATATATATATATATATATATATATATATATATATATATATATATATATATATATATATATATATATATATATATATACATATATATATATATATATATATATATATATATATATATATATATATATATATACAGTTAAACAGTCAGAATTATTTGCCCCCGTTTTAATTTTTTTTTCTTTTTTAAATATTTGCCAAATGATGTTGAACTGATTCAGGAAATGTTCACAGTATGTCTGATAATATTTTTTCTTCTGGAGAAAGTCTGATTTGTTTTATTTTGGCTAGAATAAAAGCTGTTTGTAATTGTTTTAAACCCATTTTAAGGTTAATATTATTCGCCCCTTCAGCAATATTTTTTTCCTGATAGTCTCCAGAACAAACCACTGTTATACAATGACTTACCTAATTACCCTAACTTTATCCTAATTACCTTAGTGAAGCCTTTAAATGTCACTTTAAGCTGAATACTAGTGTCTTGAAGAATATCTAGTCTAATATTAATTACTGTCATCATGACAAAGAGAAAATAAACCAGTTATTAGAGATGAGTTATTAACACTGTTATGATTAGAAATGTGTTGGAGAAATCTGCTCTCCGCTAAACAGAAATTTTAGAAAAAAATAAATGGGGGGCTAATAATTCTGACTTCAACTGTGTGTATATATATATATATATATATATATATATATATATATATATATATATATATATATATACTTATATACTTTATTAGGTTCACCTGTCCAACTGCTCATTAACGCAAATTTCTAATCAGCCAATCACATGGCAGCAGCTCAGTGCATTTAGGCATGTAGACATGGTCAAGAGGATCTGCTGCAGTTCATATCGAGCATCAGAATGGGGAAGAAAGGGGATTTAAGAGACTCTGAACGTGGCATGGTTGTTGCTGCCAGACGGGCTGCTCTGAGTATTTCAGAAACTGCTGATCTACTGGGATTTTCACGCACAACCATCTCTAGGGTTTACAGAGAATAACAAAGAGGAACAAAGAGGAAATATCCAGTGAGCGGCAGTTCTGTGGGCGCAAATGCCTTGTTGATGAGGCCAGAGGTCAGAGGAGAATGGCCAGACTGGCTCCAGCTGATAGAAAGGCAACAGTAACTCAAATAAGCACTCGTTACAACCGAGCTCTGCAGAAGAGCATCTCTGAACACACAACACGGCCAACCTTGAGGCGGATGGGCTACAGCAGCAGAAGAGCACACCGGGTGCCGCTCCTGTCAGCTAAGAACAGGAAACTGAGGCTACAATTCACACAGACTCACCAAAACTGGACAATAGAAGATTGGAGAAACGTTGCTGCTCTGATGAGTCTCCATTTCTGCTGACACATTCGGATGCTCGACTCACAATTTGGCCTCAACAGCATGAAAGCATGGATCATCCTGCCTTGTATCAGCGGTTCAGGCTGGTGGTGGTGGTGTAATGGTGTGGGGAGATTTTCTTTGTGTCCATTAGTACCAATTGAGCATCAACGCCACAGCCTACCTGAGTATTGCTGCTGACCATGTCCATCCCTTTATGAGCACAGTGTCTCCATCTTCTGATGGCTACTTCCAGCAGGATAACGCAGCATGTCATAAAGCTCAATCATCTCAGACTGGTTTCTTGAACATGACGATGCTCGATGCTGAGCACTGTATATAGAGAGAACTGTTTAATATATATATATATATATATATATATATATATATATATATATATATATATTATTTTCGGGAATCATATTCAGGTTCATGTACTAGAAAATAATGAACATGAATTTAAACAATAACACTGATTATATAGTTTTAATGTTTATATTATACAGTATATTAGTAATCTGTAAAGCAATCCAAAAGTTATTGCAACATACATAAATAAAATATCAATTCTCACAGACACACACACAAATATCAGATTATTAATCTAAAGTGTGTGTGTGTGTGTGTGTGTGTGTGTGTGTGTGTGTGTGTGTGTGTGTGTATGTGAATGCAGCTTGTGTGTGTGAATGTGAACGCTGTGTGTGTGTTGGATTGTATGAAGCAGAATGTGGGCGGAGTAAGGAATGTTGGGATCCATGTGGGTGGGCAGAGAATCACAGCATGCGATGTGATTGGGCAAGCTAGAGAGTGGGCGGAGAACAGAATGAAACAGTGTGTGTGTTTAACTGTACATATTTACATGTGTTTGTGTGTGTGTGTGTCATAAGAAAGCAAAAACACACACTTGGAGATCAGCGTTTGTGTTGATCGCGGCTCCAGCAGGTGGACTTTCCCCCAGATTACTCTAATCTGCAGTTCTGTGATGGATTTCAGCACAACAGGGTGTTCAGAGATGCAGAACTCGTGATGAGGAACGTCAGTGAGCGCTTTACTCAACATTACTAAGAGAAAACACTGCAGGAGTTTCATATTCTGATTGGTGGCAGATTTAGAGTAGCTACACAATTACTGCAGCTGCCTTTTTATTCATTTATTTAGGATATTTTCTATTTAAATCATATGCAAATAACTAGTATTTCTAGAATTATTTAAATGCTTCTGATCCATATTTGAATTATTGCAATTATTTTAATAATTTAACTATTTTAATTTACTTTTTTAGTGTTTTTTTATTACTGGCTGGGTATTTTTCATTTTTTATTTGAGTAAATTGATCACTTTTGTCTGATAAGCACAGGAGATTCACAAATATGTTAGTGAAAAAAAGTTTGCATTAATTATTATAAATTTTTATTTTGATTTAGTAGTTTTAGCGCTTAAGCTTTAAATATTCATGCTTGCAGTATTTATATGCTTCTGATTCATATTTAAATTATTGCAATTATTTATTTATTATTTTATTTATGATTTATATTTTTAGTGTGTTTTTTATTACTACTTGATTATTATGGGGGTTTTTTTCATCTTAGTCCGGTAAACACAGGAGATTCACATATTGTAGTATTTTTTTATTTTATTTTTATTTTAGTTTTTGTTCATTTCCATTCAGAAGTGCTTCACTTTTAAATATTTATGCATGCTTAGTTTTAAAAATATTTAATTAATGAATAATTCAATAATAAAAAAATTCTGATAAACAGAGGGCAGTCACATTTTTTTCTGGACAGTTAATTTTTAGGGGCTTTTTGGTTGTGCAATATTTTATGTTATTCACTTTATTTTATGTTATTAAAATGTTTATGTTTTAATATGAATTTTATGGTCTTTATATATAAATAAATAATTCTATAACTATTCTATTTCATATGTATTCAAGTTTTTAGTAGTTTTAATTACTGGTTGGTTGATTTTATTCGAGTTTTTATTCATTTCCATTTAGTAGTTTTTGTGCTTCAGTTTTAATTTTTCACCATGCATATTTCTGTTAGTTGCTTTCAGTTCATACAATGTTTATATTTTACTTTAATTTTCAAAATGATAATATTTGTCTGTTAAACAGAGACAAAAAACAGATTCACAATTTTATTTTCCCTTAATTTTTTATAATTTTAGTAGTTTTAGTGCTTCAGATGTAAATATTAATGCATGCATAATCTTAATGCATGCATGAATCTTAAAAATATAAATGATTAATTAAATTAAATAATTTTTGTCCATTAAACAGAGAGATTCACTTTTGTTTTTGTTTTTGTTTTTTTTTTAAACAGAGACAAAAAACAGAGATTCACAATTTTATTTTTCCTTAATTTTCATAAATTTTTATTCTTTTTTAAAATTAATTTCCATTTAATAGTTTTAGTGCTTCATATTTACATATTCATGCATGCATAATCTTAACAATATAAATGATTGATTAAATCAACTAATTTGTGTCCAGTAAATGGAGGAGATTCACTTTTGTTTTTTTGTACAGTAAATATATATTTTATGAAATATTTATTAATTTTTATTTATTAATTGATTAAAATTTTATTAGAATAACATTGCAGTATTGTTTTAGTATTATTTATTTGGTTCTAATTTTACTTTTGATTAAATAGGCTATTATATCTATTTAACTTTTTAGTTGTTGTTTATGTAATACTGGTTGGTTGACCTTATATTTTATTACAGTTTTTATTATTTTAATTTAATAATTTTAGTGCTTCAATTTTAAATATACACACATGTTTTTGTTAGCTAGTTTCAGATTTTATTTGATTTTATAACATATTATTAGTGTGTCACATACCGTAGTCAGATATTTACCATATAAATAATGCTAATCAGTGTATGCGCTGCAATTTTATTTTAGTTTTATTGCCGATGTTTGAATTCACATTTGCATCTTATTTAAATAATTAACATTTTATTTTCATTGTTTTAATTAAAAGTGGTTTTACTTTATATTTAATTTAATTTTAGTTTCTAGTAATTTCTATTTAGTAGTTTTAGCGCTTCAGTTTTAAATATTTATGCTGCATATTTCTTTTAGTTGCTGTCAATTCATCTAATGTTTAGGTTTTACTTTAAATCATATACATGATAATATTTGTCTGTTAAACAGAGACAAAAAAACAGATTCACAATTTTATTTTCCCTTAAGTTTTAATAATTTTAGTAGTTTTAGTGCTTCAGATTTAAGTATTCATGCATTCATAATCTTAATGCATCCATGAATCTTAAAAATATAAATGATTAAATAAAAAAAAATAAAAAATTGTCCATTAAACAGAGGAGATTCAATTTAGTTTTTATTTTTTGTGAAATATTTATTATTTATTAGTACGTATTTATTGTTTTATTAAAATGTTATTAAAACAACATTGCAGTATTGTTTTAGTGTTATTTATTTGGTTCTAATTTTACTTTTATTTGAATAAATTATTATATCTATCGAAATGTTTAGTTGTTTTTTTATTACTGGTTAGTTTAGTAGTTTTAGTTCTTCAGTTTTAAATATTCATGCTGCATATTTCTGTTAGTTGCTTTCAATTCATCTAATGTTTAGGTTTTACTTTAAATCATATACATGATAATATTTGTCTGTTAAACAGAGACAAAAAACAGATCCACAATTTTATTTTCCCTTAATTTTTTTATAGTTTTAGTAGTTTTAGTGCTTCAGATTTAAATATTCATGCATGCATAATCTTAATGCATCCATGAATCTTAAAAATATAAATGATTAAATTAAAAAAAATTCTCCATTAAACAGAGGAGATTCAATTTAGTTTTTATTTTTTGTGAAATATTTATTATTTATTAATACGTATTTATTGTTTTATTAAAATGTTATTAAAATAACATTGCAGTATTGTTTTAGTGTTATTTATTTGGTTCTAATTTTACTTTTATTTGAATAAGTTATTATATCTATCGAAATGTTTAGTTGTTTTTTATTACTGGTTAGTTTAGTAGTTTTAGTTCTTCAGTTTTAAATATTCATGCTGCATATTTCTGTTAGTTGCTTTCAGTTTATCTAATGTGTATATTTTACTATAAATTACATTGTTTTTCTCATTTTAGCTATAGGTTTAGTTCACGATAATATCTCTGAGTTTTAATACATAAAACGGGACGTTTGCAATATTTATTTTTATTTTATTTATTCTAGTATGTGAAGTTAAACGAAATGCAAATAGGAAATGTTGCTTTACCAATTAGCTAATTACATTTTTTTAGTAACAGTATGGTACTGCTATAATACTGCTGAGCTTCACCGCAGTAAAGTTTACTCTTGTTCTGCAGATGTGAACAGGGATTTTTGTGGGTATTTTGTCACTGAATGAGTCAAATCCTCACCGGACGTTTCAGAAAGAGGTCAGAGGAAACAATTACATGATGACTTTTCCTGTCGCTGCGTGAAAAAAAACAACCACGTTCATGATTGAGCTTCCTTTGGATGTGTTTTCCAGTTTCCCGCCATGTTTGTCAGTGTACGGAAGATGGTCTCCATATTTGAAAGCAAAAAACAGCCTCGTCCCTTGTCTCTTCCTCCTTGTGTCTCTAATGAACAAACTCAGAAAGAAAAGACAAAACATCCTGCTGAAACTGCTACTAAGCCACACCCCTCCACACCAAGCCCCGCCCCTTCGGCTGTCATTCGTAGGCCACACCTCCATGGAGGAGGAGCAGGAAGTGGGAATGTGACTTTGCGAGACACTAATGGAGTTCGAAAGCTTCGGGATTCTTGGCCAATCGGGAAGCTGGATTGCTATCCGAGGGCTGGCAGATTAGTGGTTTCCATGGCAACTAGGGAGCCAATCAGCAGCAAGCATTTGCCACAAACTGTGTCCAGAAGCAAACTTAGAGACAAACCAGCAGATTTGAGAATGAGTACATCCAAACATGCTGTCAGCTCAGAGACAGGAACAGATACAGCTACGCCACCTGTTGGCCAAAGTCAAACACTGCACTCTAAAAACAGTCCCAGATCTGGGCCATCTGCGTCATCCTGCAGGTCCACTGTTTGTGACCAGAAATGGAGCTCACTGGCTTCCTCTGTGAGAGCGGACAGGGGCGGAACTTTATTTCACAAACACAGGCCCCGCCCCTCTGACGCCACTCTCCTTTCCCTTCTGCTTTTCTTCCACAGGTAAAATCACCTCGCATCCTCATAGAAACAGCTGACGAGTGCCTTTGGAAACCACTGCAAACTGTATAGCGCTCTTCTAGAAATGTCAAATAGGAAGCAGCTAATAAGTCCCTTAGAAACCCTTAAAAACAGTATAGCAACCTCCAAGAAACAGCCAAGAAGCTGCTTAGAAACACCATAGCAACCTCCAAGAAACAGCCAATAAGCTGCTTAGAAACACCATAGCAACCTCCAAGAAACAGCCAATAAGCTGTTTAGGAACACCATAGCAACCTGCTAGAAACATCCAATAAGCTACTTAGAAACACCATAGCAACCTTCTTGAAACAGCCAATAAGCTGCTTAGAAACACCATAGCAACCCCCTAGAAACAGCCAATAAGCTGCTTAGAAACACCATTGCAACCTCATAGAAACAGCCAATAAGCTGCTTAGAAACACCATCGCAACCTCATAGAAACATCCAATAAGCTGCTTAGAAACACCATAGCAACCCCCTAGAAACAGCCAATAAGCTGCTTAGAAACACCATTGCAACCTCATAGAAACAGCCAATAAGCTGCTTAGAAACACCATCGCAACCTCATAGAAACAGCCAATAAGCTGCTTAGAAACACCATCGCAACCTCATAGAAACAGCCAATAAGCTGCTTAGAAACACCATCGCAACCTCCTAGAAACAGCCAATAAGCTGCTTAGAAAAAATCAACCATAAAGAAACAGCCAATAAGCTGCTTAGAAAAAATCAACCATAAAGAAACAGGCAATAAGCTGCCTAATAATAGCACAGTAACTTCCTAGAAATAGCCAATAAGCTGCTTAGAAACAGCATAGCAACCTCCAAGAAACCTTCACTTAATAGCAAGTGAGAAAGGATCTAAAAGCCTCGTCAACCAATTAGAAAGCAGAGTTCTGTCTCCGCCCTCATGCTAATATATCATCAGGCTCCGCCCTCTTCCTGCTCCTCCACAGTAGCTGGTTTAGCTGGAGTCCGCAGTGTGTTTGAGTACTCTTCAGTGTGTGGTTGTGGTTGTGTGTGTGTGTGTGTGTGTGTGTCTTTAATTGAGTTACTGCAGTCGTTCTTCAGGATATTTATGATGTATTTGTGGTTGTTGAGAGCGTGGCCCTTGAGTGTGCGGTTTTCTGTTTCCATCAAGGTTATGAGAACCATGTGCTGCAGCCGCTCTCAGAACAATAGCATCAGTGTTACACACACACACACACACACACACACACACCGCCTTTCTCAGAGCTGCTCATGAAGACCTCATTCAGGTCAAGCATCGGGATTATAAGAGCAGAGTAAAGAACATCCAGCAGCGCTAGTGCTCCACATATCACCCGCTGTGGGTTTCCATGCACCTATATTCATTCACATTTTCAAATATTACATTATAATGTCTTAAAGGCCAAGATGCACATTCATTTTATGAAAAACGTTTGCTTTAAATATTAATAAAAATATTGTTTAGTTTATTATTAGACAAATAACATTTTACTCAAACCCATGGCTAATACATTCAGTGAAGCTCAACATTTTCAAGTGATGTGTGTGTGTGTGTGTGTTCTATAGCTGTGTATGTATGCATATATATGTTTGTACTGCATTAAACTAAAAAGGAATTGTTGTTCTTATGTAATGTAATATATGTCGATCTCTGTCTCTGTCACAGTGGATCGAACAGCAGTATGATCGCCATCGATAACAAGATCGAGCAAGCCATGGTGAGTGAGATCCGCCACTATAGCAGAACATATCACAAGTCTGAATAAAATTAAATGAACAATATCTGTTTTTCTTGCACACAATGCTAGTGAATAACTAATCTGTGCATGTTAATCTGCTGGAAACAGTTGGTTTTGGTAATCTTTACCATCTTTTCAATTTTTGGAACAGCAGTCTTTTTCTAATGACTAATGATTGGGTGAAATATGCTTAGCCACGCCCCTCCAAATGTTAGTAGAGGTGGGGTTAAAAAGATCATAAACCCCGCCCCCCCACTCAATATTCCATTTTTACTTGGAAGTACATCATCCTATTGAAATGAAACCCCACCCCCTACTCCATATTCCAATTAAATTGGAAACACATCATCATAAACCCCGCCTCACACTAATATTCGATTTCAGTTGTAAGTACATCACTATACTGAAAAAAACTGCCCTCTGCTCGATATTCAATTTCAAATGCAAATACATCATCATACTGAAATAACATCCCGCCCCTTCTTAATATTCCATTTCAGTTGGAAATACATGATTTTACTGACATATAACCCCGCACCCTACTCAATATTCCACTTCAACTGGAAGTGTATTATGATATTATAAACAGGATATTTAATATCAAAACAGGAAATTCAAAATAGGATATTCATTAAATTTAAATAAAACCCCCACCCCTCCTTAATATTCCATTTCAGTTGGAAATACATCACCGTCATGAAACTCCACCCCTACTCTATATTCTGTTTCAGTTGGAAATACATCATAATCATAAACACCTTCTACTCACTACTTTATTTTAATTAGAAATTCATCATTGTACTGACAACTCAATATTCAATTTTAGTTGCAAGTACATAATTATACTGAAATAAAACCCCACCCCGTCTCAATATTCAAATTCAGTTGGGAGAACGTTATCCTCACAAAAACCCCGCCCCTACTTAATATTCCATTTCAGTTTGAAGTAAATAATTATCATAAACCCCGCCTCCTACTTAATATTCAATTTCAGTTGTAAGTACATCATTATACTGAAATAAAACCCCGCCCCTACTTAATATTCTATTTCTGTTGTAAATACGTTATCATTAAACTCCGCCCCCTACTGATGAAAATTCATCATCACACTAAAATAAAACCCCATCCTCTACTTAATATTTAATTTCAGTTGGAAATACATCATTATCATAAACCCTGACTCCTACTCAATATTCTATTTCAGTTGGAAATATGTTATCATGACACTCCGCCCCCTACTGATGAAAATACATCACACTAAAATAAAACCCCGTCCTCTACTCAATATTATTATTATTATCATAAACCCCGCCTGTAAGTACATCATTATACTGAAATAAAACCCCACCCCTACTCAATATTCTATTTCAGTTAGAAATACAACTTTATCATGAAACTCCGCCCCCTACTCAATATTCCATTTTAAATAAAAATTCATCATCATACTGAAATAAAACACTGTCCTCTACTCAATATTTAATTTCAGTTGGAAATACATCATTATCATAAACCCTGACTCCTACTCAATTTTCAAATTCAGTTGGAGGAACATTATCCTCACAAAAAACCCGCCCCTACTTAATATTCCATTTCAGTTTAAAGTAAATAATGATCATAAACCCCGCCTCCTACTTAATATTCAATTTCAGTTGTAAGTACATCATTATACTGAAATAAAACCCCGTCCTTGCTCAATATTCTATTTCAGTCTGAAATACGTTATCATGAAACTCCGCCCCCTACTGATGAAAATTCATCATCACATTAAAATAATACACCGTCCTCTACTCAATATTCTATTTCAGTTAGAAATACAACTTTATCATGAAACTCCACCCCCTACTAAATATTCCATTTTATATGAAAATTCATTATCATACTGAAATTAATACTACTTAATAAATTACTTAATTAATCTACTTAATATCTATTTTCAGTTGGAAATGCATCATTATCATCAACCCCGCCTCCTACTCAATATTCAATTTCAGTTAGAAGTACATCATCATACTGAAATAAAACCCCGCCCCTGCTCAATATTTAATATTTAGTTGGGAATACATCATCATCATAAACCCCGCCTTATACTCAATATTCAGTTTCAGTTGTAAGTATATCATTATAGTAAAATAAAACCCCGCCCCTGCTCAATATTCTATTTCAGTTGTAAATACATTGTCACCATGAAACTCCGCCCTCTACTCAATATTCTGTTTCAATTGGAAGTACATCATCATATTCAAATAAAACCCTGCCCCCCAATCAGATGTAAACTTTCACTGCAGGATAAATCACTGTGTGTGTGTGTGTGTGTGTGTGCGTGTGCGTGCAGGACCTGGTGAAGTCTCACCTGATGCTGGCGGTGCGAGAGGAGGTGGAGGTGCTGAGAGAACAGATCAAAGAGCTCTCGGAGAGAAACGCTCAGCTAGAGAGAGAAAACTACATCCTCCGAGCCCTCAAGGACCGAGACTGAGCCCCGACACATGACACCGGCACCGCAGTGCATCACGGGAGACGTAGTTCAATTAGAAAAGAGCCCAGAAGAAGGGAAGGGAAGACGGAAGTGTGTGCAGTATTGACCAGTTAGTGCCTTAAAAACCGCAGTAATGAATGATAGCGCTGCTTTAATTAAGAGGTAATTAAATAACGTTAATTGATTTATGACACCCTAAATAGTTCTTATTTATTACTGTCAGTGTGTGTGTGTTGTCAGTGTGTGTGTGTGTGGGTTTGAAAGCACTGCTCACTTCTAGGTTAACAAGTCTTTTTTTAATGTTGCCATGGTTACTCCTAAACTACCCCTGGCGGATGGAAAGACTAGTTTAGGTTAGGTAACTGGCTCTTCCTATCTGCTAGTGAATAATGATCTGATCTGTAACGATGACTGCTCTAATAAATAACTCTCACTAGCCCCGCTGTCTGAGCATTTCACTGCAGAAACATAATAAAAATATGATGAGCGTCTTACAAAATATGTGCATTTGTTTTAGGCTTGGTTTTAATTACATGTTGTTGTGAAACATCTTGTCGGACAATCAACAGCTGAATAGTTATGTCATCGTTACAAGGACCGGTGTTTCTAAATCGACTAAATACACTGATATCACATTTATTCACACTTTAATGTGGACTTATAATAAGTTTAATTACTACTGGAATGTGAAGACATCATCTACTGCACCTGAGTGTATCTGCAGATCTGGTATTATGAGTATTTGAGCATCATATATATATATTGCTGGATAAGTTGGCGGTTCATTCCGCCGTGGCGACCCTGGATTAATAAAGGGACTAAGCCGACAAGTATATATATATATATATATATATATATATATATATTCATTCATTTTCTTGTCGGCTTAGTCCCTTTATTAATCCGGGGTCGCCACAGCGGAATGAACCGCCAACTTATCCAGCAAGTTTTTTATGCAGCGGATGCCCTTCCAGCCACAACCCATCTCTGGGAAACATCCACACAAACATTCATACACTATGGACAATTTAGCCTACCCAATTCACCTGTACCGCATGTCTTTAGACTGTGGGGGAAACCGGAGCACCCGGAGGAAACCCACGCGAAGGCAGGGAGAACATGCAAACTCCACACAGAAACACCAACTGAGCCGAGGTTCGAACCAGCGACCTTGCTGTGAGGCGACAGCACTACCTACTGCGCACTGCCTCGCCCATATATATATATATATATACATATAAATGACTGTACATATATAACTGTAAATATAAATAACGCTACATATAAATGACTGTACATATATAACTGTAAATATAAATAACGCTACATATAAATGACTGTACATATATATAACTGTAAATATAAATAGCGGTACATATAAATGACTGTACATATATATAACTGTAAATATAAATAACGCTACATATAAATGACTGTACATATATATAACTGTAAATATAAATAGCGGTACATATAAATGACTGTACATATATAACTGTAAATATAAATAACGCTACATATAAATGACTGTACATATATAACTGTAAATATAAATAACGCTACATATAAATGACTGTACATATATAACTGTAAATATAAATAACGCTACATATAAATGACTGTACATATATATAACTGTAAATATAAATAGCGGTACATATAAATGAATGTGTATATATATATATATATATATATATATGTAGTCATATGTACAGTCATATATATATATATATATATATATATATATATATATATATATATATATATATATATATATATATATATATATATATATATGTATGTGTGTGTGTGTGTGTGTGTGTGTGTGTGTATGGTAATTTTTCCAACTACAGCTTTAAAAATAACATAAAATATACTCAGTGATATTCATATTATTTATTAAAGTACCCATTAAATTGTATTTTATTACCGCCTACCCCAACCCCTCAACAGTAATGTAAAAATATTGATTATTGTTGTAGATCGTTACAAAAATCATGCTATGCGAGTATCTGCAGCTGTATCCCTTTTAGACTTTACCTTCCTCAAAGCTTCTAGCCTTGAGCCTTCTCTCTACGCGCATCAGAGGGCATGCGCATCAACGTCACGTTTACCCGGAAGTGCGACTGCGCGGCAGCGGTGGAGGGAGTTTAAAAAGAGTATTATTATTTTCTCAAATTAGACATTTGCTGAATAAATCCTCGCATATTTCATCACAGAAGAGTGTTCACGGAACACAGCAGGCATATATTAAAATTACAGGTAAGTTAAGAGCGTCATAATCTGTTTATTTAGATTGAAATAGTCATCGTAATGATTTATTGTCCGTTTTATACTCAGTTCTTGTCACTAACGATCCTGAATCAAGTGCAGACTAAGTTAACAATATTTCTTTATATTTTATAAAAGCACTCATCAGTTCTGTGTAAAACTAAAGTGAATCAAGCGTTAACATTGTGTGTTTGTATACAGAGATGTATTTAAGGTTTGTTTAACTACATTTCTGAATATAGATGTAAGCGGTGCTTCCCAAACCAGGATGATGCGTACTGGCGTCATTTGCGTCTATGACGTTTCCAGGAGATGAACAGCTGAGTTCAATTTGTAATGAGTCCAAGCCTTTAAAAGCGATTGCAGTTTCTGGGTCAGGAGGGGTTTTTCTTGGTTTTTGATTGCAGGTGCTGCTGAGCCGCTGGCCAAGGCTATCGTGCCGGGACGTGGGCATGATGTTGTGCGCGAGCGAATAACTGGGAGGGATAGTTGGTAGTGCTGGGGTTTCCCCGGACTAAAGTTTCGGCGGCCGCTGTTGAATTTCCAATCGCTGTTTCCCACGTCCGGTAGCGGGTAAGCGGGCCAGCAGCACAGTTATACTGTTGCGGGGTCATTGTGTGTGCATTGCATTTTGTTCGCCGGGAGTTTGAGTGAGTTTGATTGCTCCCGGCGCTTGTACTCTGTCTGTCTGTGTGTGTGTGTGCGTGCGTGCGTGCGTGCGTGCGTGCGTGTGACGGGGGATGAGCGCAGGCTAGCATCACGCTCCGTAAAGGAAATGTTAAATGACGACGGCTTGATATTTAGCTGGAGTGGTATTGATGGTAGCTTATGATTTGATTGCTGTGTGGAGTCTATTTATGGGTGTTATTTATACCTTTATATTTATGAGATTTACGGTGTGGTGTATTACAACTCTGGGTTGATGTGAAATGATGATGTGTTGCACAATTACGGTTGATACCCCTTGTTAAATGCCTTGTGGTGGTCATTTTAATTGCCTTACCTAATAATTTTTATGCCGTCCGCTAACAATCTTTACATCATGAACTTTATGTCCTTTCGATTCCCTACCTGCTGCTCCCCTTGTGTGGAATTTTAATCTTTAAGATTATTGTATAAAATAAAAGTTAAATTAGTATTTAAATGAATTGAGTGTTTGACGTTTACTTGATTATTGTGGCCCAAAATAAATACTGTATTTTGTCCAGCAAAGAACTTGTGTTGTGTGTGAATACTTTATGCCCTTTTTGGGAGGGTTACAACTTGGCGTAGTTTTGGCAGTCTGGACTTTGGGCAATAATCAGGAAAATGTCAACCACACAACAGTTAGACCAGTCACCTTCTACATCTGGTGAGCAGCAGCAGGGGGCTGATAGCTCACCTAATATAGCCCAGAATCAAGCCATGCTTATGTTTCCTTTGATGATGGGGACACCATGGTGTCAAAAATTTAGTGGGGAGAAAACGGCACAGGAGAATAATTTTCAGGATTGGCATAATATGCAAAAATCAATGTTTGATATGTACCCTTTTTCAGAGGCTCAAAAAGTTTCAGCTTTAATAAGTAATTTAGATGGGGAAGCGAAGAGGGAAGTGTTAGCTTTGCCGATAGCAGAGCGTGTAACATCAGGACAGATATTGACATTTTTGAAAAATAATTATGGGGATACAGTCCCTCTTGCAACCCTTCGTTCCCAATTTTTTACTCGTAAACAAAGGACCGATGAGAGTGTGAGACAGTTTGCATTAGTACTTCAGGAATTAAGTAATAGGTTGGAGAGTAGGGGAGATCACACTACTGGAGGCTATGTGTTACGGGATCAGTTTATTTTGGGACTTTTTGATGCCGGACTGCGGAGGGAACTTCAGGGTATGGTAAGAGCATCGTCAGATATTGCTTTTGTTGATATTAAACGAGAAGCCATCCTACAAGCAGATGCGTTTGGAGAGGTAAGGCAAGCAGTAGCTGCAACCGTACAAATGAAACCAACTCTAGATACAACCAAATTGGTAGAGGAAATTAAACAGGAGGTATTTTTGCAGCTGAAAGGAGAAATAAAAGAAATGGTAGCTGGAATGATGAGTGAAGTCCGTGAAGGAGTACAGAATATGTGGCCTAAGAGTGAGGGTGTTAGACCTAGGTATGAGTTGATGGGGGGTCGAAGAAGTTCTGATCAATTCGACCATCAGGGAAGACCTATTTGTCGGCGTTGTAAACAAGTGGGTCATATTGAAAGACGTTGTAGGACTGTAGAAGGACCACAAGGGCCTTTAAACTTATAGAGCCCACTGTACAGGCCCAAACGGTGGGTACATCAAGTAGTGGCCAATTAGAAAAGAAAGATCACCTAATAGGACAATGTCCAGTCGTGCAGGTAGAAATACAAGGAGTTAAAACATCTTGCTTAATTGATACTGGCTCGCAGGTAACCACATTGACTGAAAGTTATTTTAAGAAACATTTCGAGACCGAAGGGCCAATGGTGTATCCACCCATTCAAAAATTTAACCTAGTGGCTGCTAATGGGTTAGTCATCCCGTATATTGGCTACATTGAGGTGGATTTAAATATTTGTGGCAAAGTCATACCAAAAAGGGGCGTGCTTATTGTCAAAGATTCAAACGGATCATCATATCCAGGGTTGATTGGCATGAATGTAATTAAGGAATGTAGAGAATTTTTAATGACAAAAACTGGAGATGATTACCTAGGCTCAGAAAGTGAAGTACAAGTTAAAGTATGGCGCCAGATGTTTTCTGTGTGTGAAGATTTATTACATTTTGCTGACGAGTCGGGGCAGATAAGTTCAATTTACTGGCCCCAGGGAAGGAAAAAAATAATACCACCACAGTCAGAGATGGTGATCGAGGCATGTGCACGGGTTCGGCCTGATAAGAGGGATTATGTGGGTTTGGTAGAACCATGTCCAGATGTATTGCCAGGGCAGTTATTGGTAGCCCGATCGTTGAGTACAGTTTCAAAGGGAAGGGTTATGGTTAGAATTCTTAATCTGTCCCCAGTGGCTGTGATCCTCTCCCAACGCTGCCGGATTGGACGGCTTTCAGATGTGGAGTTGTGTTCTTCTGGCCTGCAAGGAAATGTGGAATTAAGATCATTAGATGATGACACTGTGGAGGTAAGCGTGAGACAAAATAGAGTGCAGGATGACGAACAAGTGCAGATGCCATGGCCTGTTGCTGTACCGTTAGATCCACAGCAGTTTAGTCTAAAACAACAAGAGATGATTTCTGGTTTGCTGGCTAAACATCAGAAGGTTTTCTCAGAGCATGAGGAAGATTATGGATTTACAGATAGAGTCTTGCATGTTATACCAACAGGTGATGCAGCCCCAATTAGAGAACGTTACAATAGGATTCCACCAAAATTGTATCAGGAAGTTAGGGGACTTTTAAATAACATGCTTGAGAATGGTATTATTAGGGAGAGCTATAGCCCCTGGGCAGCACCTGTAGTGCTTGTCAGAAAGAAGGACGGCACCCTTCGTTTCTGCGTAGACTACAGGTGTCTGAATGGTGTTACACATAAAGATTCATATCCTTTGCCTAGAATTGAGGAATCACTAGCCTCATTGAAAAAATCTACAGTGTTTTCAACTTTAGATTTAGCACATGGGTATTGGCAAGTGGGGGTGCACCCAGCTGACAAAGAGAAGACCGCTTTTGTTACCCCAATGGGGCTATATGAATTTAATCGGATGCCAATGGGGTTATGCAATGCTCCAGGAACGTTTCAAAGGCTGGTTGAAAGCTGTCTTGGGGATCAAAATTTTGAAACTGTGTTGCTTTATCTGGATGATATAATTATTTTCTCCTCCTCTTTTGAGGCTCACATTGACCATCTGGACTTGGTTTTTAGTCGTCTTGGGGATTTTAACCTGAAAGTAAAACCAACTAAGTGTTCTCTGTTTCAGAGCAAAGTGCATTATTTGGGCCATGTGATTTCAGAAGGAGGGGTGTCACCAGACCCAGGGAAGTTGCAAGCTGTGGAGACATGGGCGGCTCCTCAGAACATTACCCAGCTTCGGGCCTTTTTGGGCCTAGTGGGTTATTATAGACGTTTTATAAAAGACTTTGCAAAGATTGCAGCACCACTGAATTCAATGTTATGGGGGACATCGAAACGACGAACTCAACCAGCTGCAGGTAAAGCAGAGCGTTGGGCATGGGGGGAGATGCAAGAAAGCGCCTTCAAGAAATTAAAGGAGAGCCTCCTGCAAGCACCCCTATTAGCATATGCTGATTTCCAGCTGCCATTTGTGCTGTATACGGATGCCTGTCAGACGGGGTTGGGAGCAGTACTTGCTCAGGTTCAAGAAGGGAAGGAGAGAGTAATTGCCTATGCAAGCAGAAGCCTACGCCCTACGGAGAAGAACGATAAAAACTATAGCTCATTTAAATTAGAACTGCTGGCTTTAAAATGGGCTATAGCGGAAAAGTTCAGGGACTATCTTGCTGTGTCTCCCTTTACTGTGTTCACAGATAATAATCCGCTGGCTCACCTGAATACGGCTACGCTGGGGGCAGTGGAGCAACGATGGATGGCCCAATTGGCTGGATTTCAGTTTGATGTGCGCTATAGACCAGGACGGACAAATGGAAACGCTGATGCCCTCTCGAGATGGCCTGGGAAAGAGACAGATGGCCAGTCTATAGAGGATGAAGCAGTGCCATGTGGTGAGCCGGGATATGTACCATCTGAAGTGGTTCATGCTTGTGTCCATGCCTTTGTTCCAGTAGTTAAGGACCAGGAGAAGGAGCCAAGCAAAGAACGAGAGCCACAGTTGACCCAGGAGGAGTGTGTCGGACCTAGTTTGTTGGATGACTGGGTGAGGGCACAGCGGGCGGATCCAGTGCTGTCACGATTGTGGATGTATATGGACAGAGGAAGAGGCCCTGGACCAAGAGAACGAGCAGCAGAGGATCGACCTACTCAAGTGGTGCTGCGACAGTGGGGTCGTCTGGGCACCGATAGAGGATTGTTGTGCCGTGAGGTATGTGATCCAAAGACATTTGACAAACTGAAACAAGTTTTGGTGCCTCAGAGTTTGCAGAACCAAGTCCTAGAATGGGTGCACGATCGTGCCGGACACCTTGGAGTGGAAAAAACTCTCGGCTTGGCCCGTCGCCGTTTCTTTTGGCCGGGGATGACACAAGGAGTGGAGAAGTGGTGTCTTAAATGTGTTCGATGTAATCTGCATAAGACCCCAGCTAATAAAGTGAGTGCCCCGCTGGTATCCATAGATTCAGATTATCCATTACAGATTGTGTCTGTGGACTTCCTGTCACTGGAGCCTGCGCGTAGTGGGAGGTGTAACATTTTAGTTATGATGGACCATTTTACCCGTTATGCTGTGGCAGTGCCAACCATGGATCAAACAGCGGTGACAACTGCAAGGGCGTTATGGGAACATTTCATTCAGCAGTTTGGGGGATTTGATCAGTTGCACTCTGATCAGGGTCCCAATTTTGAGTCTAGAGTCATAAAGGAACTGTGTGGATTATATGACATCAGAAAGTCCCATACAACACCCTATCACCCTGCAGGGAATGGACAATGTGAGCGCTTTAATCGGACATTGTTGAGCATGCTGGGTACATTAAGGGATGACCAGAAGGAAAATTGGGACCAGCATGTAGCAGAGATGGTACAAGCCTACAATAATACCCCCCATCCATCTACAGGGTATGCCCCTTACTTTTTGATGTTTGGACGATATGCTAAGTTGCCCATGGACATTATGTTGGGTCGGGGAGATGGGTTTTCAGGAACAGTTGGCAGCTGGGTGCATCATCACCATAAAAGACTGGTAACTGCCTATAGTCAAGCGAGAAAACAGGTCCAGAAGGCTCAACTTCATCAAAAGAAGGGGTTTGATCGTAGGGTAAGAGGGGAACCTTTGCTAATAGGACAGAGGGTAATGGTTCTTAATAAGAGGGCCAGAGGAAAAGGTAAATTGGAGGATAGGTGGGAGAGGAATACATATGTGGTTATTTCTCAACCTAATCTTGACATACCAGTTTATGTTGTAAAGAAGGAAGGGGGTAATTGTGTTGAGAGGGTGTTGCACCGCAATATGTTAAGTCCCTGCAAATTTGAGGTAACCTCACATTCAGAGAATGAAGTAGGGGAGCAAGCTCCTGCTCTTCAGGTTGATCCACTGAACAGTAATTGGTGTATGTATCCTTGGGTCGGGGGCTGTCTAACAGATTTGCCTGCACCTGTAAGGGAAAATGAAAGGACTGTTATGGACAATGCTGAAACAACTGCTCCGACTATACAGAGAGAAGGACTCTCTAGCCCACCTGATGTATCAGTGGAGGGTTTGAGGCGATCTGCACGGGCCACCAAGGGCCTGTTGCCTCAGCGTTACAGAATTTAAGTGGAAATGTGTGGACACATTTTGAGTAGGGGGGGTGGATGTAAGCGGTGCTTCCCAAACCAGGATGATGCGTACTGGCGTCATTTGCGTCTATGACGTTTCCAGGAGATGAACAGCTGAGTTCAATTTGTAATGAGTCCAAGCCTTTAAAAGCGATTGCAGTTTCTGGGTCAGGAGGGGTTTTTCTTGGTTTTTGATTGCAGGTGCTGCTGAGCCGCTGGCCAAGGCTATCGTGCCGGGACGTGGGCATGATGTTGTGCGCGAGCGAATAACTGGGAGGGATAGTTGGTAGTGCTGGGGTTTCCCCGGACTAAAGTTTCGGCGGCCGCTGTTGAATTTCCAATCGCTGTTTCCCACGTCCGGTAGCGGGTAAGCGGGCCAGCAGCACAGTTATACTGTTGCGGGGTCATTGTGTGTGCATTGCATTTTGTTCGCCGGGAGTTTGAGTGAGTTTGATTGCTCCCGGCGCTTGTACTCTGTCTGTCTGTGTGTGTGTGTGCGTGCGTGCGTGCGTGCGTGCGTGCGTGTGACGGGGGATGAGCGCAGGCTAGCATCACGCTCCGTAAAGGAAATGTTAAATGACGACGGCTTGATATTTAGCTGGAGTGGTATTGATGGTAGCTTATGATTTGATTGCTGTGTGGAGTCTATTTATGGGTGTTATTTATACCTTTATATTTATGAGATTTACGGTGTGGTGTATTACAACTCTGGGTTGATGTGAAATGATGATGTGTTGCACAATTACGGTTGATACCCCTTGTTAAATGCCTTGTGGTGGTCATTTTAATTGCCTTACCTAATAATTTTTATGCCGTCCGCTAACAATCTTTACATCATGAACTTTATGTCCTTTCGATTCCCTACCTGCTGCTCCCCTTGTGTGGAATTTTAATCTTTAAGATTATTGTATAAAATAAAAGTTAAATTAGTATTTAAATGAATTGAGTGTTTGACGTTTACTTGATTATTGTGGCCCAAAATAAATACTGTATTTTGTCCAGCAAAGAACTTGTGTTGTGTGTGAATACTTTATGCCCTTTTTGGGAGGGTTACATAAAGTAAAAATGCTGCATTTTAGAGCGTTTTTCTCAACTCTTATGAGGTTAAAGCATTAATATTGTGTTGTTTAAATAAGTATAAGTAAATCTGTTAATTAAGAATTGGGTAAGCTAAATCATCATGTATGTATATGTGTGAATGGAAGTGTATGGGTGTTTCCCAGTGATGGGTTGCAGTTGGAAGGGCATCCGCTGTGTAAAACTTATGCTGGATTAGTTGGTGGTTCATTCCACTGTGGCGATCCTAGATTAATAAAGGCACTAATCTAAAAATAAAATGATTGAATGAATGGAATCTGTAAATAAATGTTTTGTAAGAAAATTAAATTAGATATAATGACATCAGTAGTTCGCAGAACAAAGGAAAAATTATATATATATATATATATATATATATATATATATATATATATATATATATATACATATACATATATATATATATATATATATATATATATATATATATATATATATATATACATATATACATATATATACACATATATATATATACACACACATATATATATACACACACACACATACATACATATATATATATATACATACATACATACATACATACATACATACATACATATATATATATATATATATATATATATATATATATATATATATATATATATATATATATATATATATATATATATGTATATTTGCTCAAAAATACAAACTAAATATTAATCTAAATATAAATCTCTTGTTACTGAGAGTTTTGATTTAGTACTTTTAGTTTCAATTTAATTTAGTAATTTATGAGAAATTTATCGTATATTTTTTATTTCACATATTGTATTATCTAAAAATGTCATAAAAATGTCTGTCTTTATCAACACATATCAAAAGTTTAAATAATAAACAATTATTTACTGTATTTATAAGTGCTCATGAATACAATGTCGTACATGTTCACTATGATAATGTGCTGTCATCATGGCAAAGATAAAAGAAATCTTAAATAAGACACTGTTATGATTAGAAGTTGAAAAAAAATCTCTCCGCTAAACAGAACTTGTGTAAATCAAATTGAACACGAGGGCTAATTCAGTGTCTGTGTGCAGGACTGATGGAGGTGTGTGGCGAGCCTCTGATCCGGGCGGCTCCTGAACCCTTGCGGGACGAGCGCATCCAGACCGCAGAACTGCTCTGTGCTGATCTGGACCTGTCTGTCTCTCTCACCCCCGAGCGGCCAGCAGACAGACGCCGGCGACAGGTTCGGTCCTGTGAAATATTTAAACTCACCGCAGTCAAGTTCAAACAGATCCAAAGTTAAACCCGTTTTACAGGCTGACAAATTCTGTGTGTCCACTAGATGGTGCTATCATGCACTTCTATGAGAGGTTTAATAAACACAGTTGTGTGTCAGCAGTGTGTGAATATAACTATATTATAATGATAAACAGGAATGAATTGTATTTGTTCTAACCAGACTTGATAAAGGCAGTCTGCAGAAACACTGTGATTGACATTCTCCCTTTGTACGTGTCATCAGAGGGGGAAAGCCCCGCCCACTAGTGCCCATCTCTCCATCTCATTAGCATAAACAGCAGGCCTGAGTGAGAAGCAGCCGTCTGTCAATATGCCATCAGAGCTGCTGAAGATAATGTCAGCGTAGACTAAGAGGATTATAGATGTGGAGTTTTAGATGAAGCACAAATGAACAGACCATAGACTGACATGAAGCCCACAATTACACTGAAGCACGCATGCACACCTGAAAAGCACTTTTCAATCTGTCGCTATGCTGACACACAGGCATATGTAGCTCCGCCCTTATCTGAAAAGAGCTCAATCTCGTTTGAATTTAAAGTGACAGTCACCAAAACGCCATAATTAGGTTCAAAGCCTGAAAGTGTCAGATTCAGAGAGGTAGAAAGCGTTATCTGTGTGCTATTTTCAGCTCAGACTTCACACACACACTCTAGAGACAGCAGAGATGCATTTTACAGCTTGTAAAAAGAGCTATGATAGGTCACCTTTAATTAATATGACATACACATCACAATTACTCTGGATAAGCCATATGCATTTGTTTTAATGTTATAGCAGACTTGCTAGCTTTTAACCCCTGTCCAAGGGGAGACATAAAAAACACAACAATTAAAATTACAGTACATAAAAAATTAAAATATGATTCGGCGCCTATAGCCTATTGGTTAGTGCGTCAACACATAGCACCGAGGTGCTTGCAGCGACCCGAGTTCGATTCCCGTCTCAAGGCCCTTTGCTGATCCTTCCCATCTCTGCTCCTCACACTTTCCTGTCTCTTTATCTCCAATGTCCGATCAATAAATGTGAAAACCCCTAAAAAATAAATAAATAAAAATACGTTTGACTGAATTTACATTTTTGGGTGAACTAGCCCTTTAAGAGATTCTTGACGATGTTATTTTGTTCCATTGAGGAAAACAGTACTGATCAGTTATGAGGTTTTGGCCTTTCATAACATCCAAAATAGGGTAGAAGAGTAGCTCAGTGGTTAGCACTGTGGCCTCACAGCAAGAACGTCGCTGATTCGAGTCCCAGCTAGGGTGGAGTTTGCATCTTCTCCTCGTGTTGGCGTGGGTTTCCTCCGGTTTCTCCCACAGTCCAAACACATGCGCTATAGGGGAATTGATTAACTAAATTGTCTGTAGTGTGTGTATGAGTGTGTATGGATGTTTCCCAGTACTGGGTTGTGACTGGAAGGGCATCCACTATAGCCGCTTTTCCACTATCGTGCTGAATCGTTCTTTAAACAGAACTGTTCCATTCCGTGCCAAACCGGGCCAGACAGCACGGATGCGGTTTCATTTTCCACTGTCGTGCTGCGACAAAGCTCTTTAAAACATTACACAAAACGCATCAGTAGTTGCCTTGGTAACGCATGTAAACGGCTCCCTATTATATTATATAAGCACTATTATATTTAGCAAAATGCTGCTCTATTATCTTTTTATTTTGATCATTTTATTTTTATTATTATTATTATTTTTTGTTCATAATTAACTAACAAGCTGTAGGCGAATTATTGCTAGACGTTTTAGAAAATATTTGCGTAGCTATATTAAAGATCACTAAGAACAAAAAAAAACAAAAACACAGAAACATGTTACATGCCTCATAAATGTCAAATAACTTATGTATAACTGAATCATATAATTGCCTTTAGCTGAAATGATGAAAATTGCTCTTTTTTTTAATAAAACATTTGTAAAAACTTATTGATATTTTTTGAGTAAAAGCAATACTGACATTTAAGAATCCATATTTATTTAATTCATTCATTCTTTTTACTTGTTTATTAGTGCATATGCTATAATATAAATCATACAACAGTACCTTGGACAGTTACAGTGCCGCTCCGTAAAGCTGTCAAGCAAAGTCATTTGGACGGCCGACATTACAACACGAAGTCCTTCAGGTGGTCTCGCCGGTATTAACAAGCTGTCCTGGCTTTGAATTAAAAAGTGCAATTATTTCCTCGTTGTTAAAAGAGTCTGCAAGTTCGTGTCCCATGGATATAGTGATGTTGTTGTGGAATTTGGACATCTACTAAGCGTGACTTTATTCGATGCGCAGCTGGAAAAGAAAGTCAGCAGCGCAAGTCGCTGGCATGTCTCTCCCGGATCAGAGCGAGTTTTGTGCTGTGAAATACAGCGCTGCGTGCAATAAACTCACATTCAGGCAGGCGAAGTAGGTCTGTATTCAAGACAATAAAATAATAAATTTAATGAATAAAATAATGTGATGAGTTATTCACTTCTCTGCCAGAGACTGCTCCATGGTTTTAAAACCCTTTTCAAACTGTATCGTTTAGACCTGGATCATTATTTTATATTAAATGTACTGTAGTTTATTGAGGATGTCTGATGACTAGCGCGCTTCTGCTGAGCCAGCTGTGGTAGCTTAGCAACCGAGTCGCGACGTCAACACACAGAATCTGTCAGCACAGTTCAGCATGGTTGTCTAACCGTGCCGAGAATTCCGGGCCGAGAACGGTTTGTGATCGTGCCGCGCCGTTCCAGGCTCAGTGGAGAAACAACCGTAACCGTACCGAAGTGTTCTTAGAACGGTTTGGCACGATAGTGGAAAAGCAGCTTATGTAAAACATATGCTGGAATAGTTGGTGGTTCATTCCACTGTGGTGACCACTGATTATTAAAGGGATTAAGCTGAAGGAACATGAATGAATGAACTATCGTACACTGAAAAAAATATTCATAGATGAGTAAATAAAGATAAATTAAAGATTAGGATAAATAAATTCTGTGTTATTTACTTAATATTTTACACTAAGTGGTTGTAAACAATTTATTTGGGCTTAATTTAAACAAACAAATTAAGTTGAACAGCATTAAATGTAATTTGTTTGTTTAAATTCAACACAAATAAATAGTTTGCAACAGTTCTGCATGCAACTTTTTTCAATGTATATTTAGTACCTGGATCTGCTCTGAATTAATCAGTTTTACTCCTTAAATGAAGTTTAAGTTGCTTTGTCTGTCAGATGCATTAATGTGAACATATTTGTACCATTGCGTGTGTTTCAGGTGCGTTTTAATGTGGATCCGGTGCTCATCACAGTGAACCCAGAACCCAGAAATAATCAACCCACAGCCCGGAAACCTCCGAACAAAGACGAGCATGGTTTGTGGGATATTACGATCACGACTGCTGCGTGATACTGGGAAAATATGCAATAGTCATTCTTGCAATAAAACATTTTCCTAAAAAAGAAGTATTTATTTATGTAATGATCCTACTCAAATAAACAGGTATCAGATGTTTTCCTGATCTATTTAAATTTAGTTCAGGCTAAAAATGCATTATTGTTCTCATTAGGAATAAATAACTAAGAAATGAACATCAGCTGAGATTAAGTAGTTTTCATGGTGAGTTTAGTTCAGGGGTTCCCAAACTTTTCAGCCCGCGACCCCCAAAATAACAATGCCAGTGACTCGCGACCCCCAATAACCTCTGAGGTGATTAAAAATACAGAAACCTTGCATGCAATGACGCAGACACACCAACTAAATTTGTGTCAGTGCTTTAAATGTGCCAGACAGTATAACCTAATGTTATAAAATCAAAATGCATCTGACGCTATTGCTGCCTTTAATATAATGTAATTACCCAAGGGGCGCAATCCAATAGAACTAGTAACTATAAGCTACTATAGTAACTATATAGTATATAGAAACTGTAAACGACTATTTTTATTTTCAGTATAGTTATGGATAAAATATGTTAATTCTTATGGTTTAATAAAAATAAATAGATTTTTGGAAATCACCAGGCGACCCCCCTTCATTGCCCCGCGACCCCTCGGGGGGTCCCGCCCCCTACTTTGAGAACCACTGGTTTAGTTCACCTAACTAATGTTTACTATTAAAGCATTGTTTACCACAGCCTTATAAATAGTCACAGAGTTGACAATTGATAACTATTAAGATAACCAATTAAGCCATGCTTGTTTCGCTATTTTGAACACTACTGCAAATATGTTGTGAATTTTCTTAAGAAGCACTCTAAATGTTTAAATAATGAATAGTTATTGATGGTATTTTTTAGTGCCTACAATATTAATATTGCACGTTCATTAATGTGATATTGAATGTGTGCACGTCTACCTGAAACACAAAATACCATTCAGTATATGCAACACACACGACAAAAACACACAGTCTCTCACTATTGCCAATTTGAAAGTGAAAGTAACATGTTTGTTTTATCTTTGTTTTTTAATTGATGTCTTTTGGCGATTTAATGGAATTGTAGCGATCGTGATTGTCTAAAACAATACAAGAATTAAATAAATAGCAACAAGTAGATAGTTATTTAATAATCGTGACAGGTGTAGGTTCACCTTTGAGTCACTCTAGCCAATATCAGAACAGCACCCACTGAGGAGGCGGGGATTAAGATAATAAGGCCCCATCTGATCAAACTACACAGTGTATATAAATATGCAACTCAAAAAACTTGGCATATAAATGTAATATGAATTAAATATTAAATATTTAAAAAATTAAATGTTATTTATGGCAACCCTCTGCAATACAGCTATTGCATTATTTCATAATTAACTTAGTGAAGCCTTTAAATGTCACTAAGCTGTATAGAAGTGTCTTGAAGAATATCTAGTCTAATATTATTTACTTTAAATTATAAATATAAATATAAATTTATATTTACTGTCATCATGACAAAGATGTGTGTGTGTGTGTGTGTGTGTGTGTGTGTGTGTGTGTGTGTGTGTGTGTGTGTGTGTGTGTGTGTGTGTGTGTGTGTGTGTGTGTGTGTGTGTGTGTGTGTGTGTGTGTGTGTGTGTGTGTGTGTGTGTGTGTGTGTGTGTGTGTATATATATATATATATATATATATATATATATATATATATATACACTATTGCTTATGTACTATTATTAGGATGATAATTTCCCAATAAAATTGCACAATATATTTGTTCTATGTGTTTATTTTGAATGAAAATAACATCATGGTGTAAAATTGTCCTAATACTAATAGATTTTATGAGAGTCAGTAGGAGTAAACATGTCATGAATTATCAGCGGGTGTGTCTGAAAACTGACATAATTTTTTGTCACATTGAGTAGATTCAGAAGTATTGACTCTGTGTGATTCACAGTTACATGAATCAGTAATATGAGTTACATGTATTTGACATTAGCACAGCTATTAGATATTTTCCTGATCTATTTAAATTTAATTCAGGCAGAAAAATGTAACTAAGAATAAAGAAAAAAAAAATTAACTAAGAAATAAACATCAGCTGAGATTATTAATAGTTTTTGTAGTTTTAATGATGAGTTTAGTTTATTTAGCTAATGTTAACTATTGGAGCGTTATTACCATAGCCTTATAAATAGTCAAAGAGTTGTGAAATAAGTGATAACTGAAAACTATTAAGATATTAATTTACTACTAACCTATTAAAATTATTCTCCTAATAATAATAGATTTTGTGAAATTCAGTAGGAGTAAACTTATCATGAATTATCAAGAGGTGTGTCTGATTATTTTTAGTCTTCAGAAATATTCAGAAATATATCATCTGTGTGATTCATCTCGGCTTGAATCAGTAATATGAGTCCACATCTGTTCATATTTAGGTGTTGAAACGGATCGGGAGCAGAGCAGAGAGTGTGACGGACAGCAGACACATGAGGCGGAGCTAAACACCACCCTGGCACTGAGGGCGGAGCTTGAGGAGGAGGCGGAGCAAACCTTTGATGCTGAGAAAGCAGTTCGGGAGAAATTACAGAGTTCAACACTCACAAAGAACCACGTCAACAGCAAAGCAGCAGAAGGTGAGGCCGAGGCGAATGACTGTCAGAGGCACTCGTTTAATTAAAGTTAAAAATAATTTATAAATATGAATAATTTAATGAAAATTTAAAGAATAAGGTGACACGGTGGTGCAGTAGGTAGCACAGCAAGAATGTCGCTGGTTTGAGTGTCGCCTGGGTCAATTGGCATTTCTGTGTGGAGTTTGCATGTTCTCCCCATGTTGGCATGGGTTTACTCTGGGTGCTCCGGTTTCCCCTACAGTCCAAACACATGAGCTATAGGGGAATTGAATAAGCTAAATTGGCCATAGTGTATGTGTGTGAATGCAGGGGTGTATGGGTGTTTCCAATGTGTTAATTTGTGGCTGGAAGTGCATCTGCCATTTAAAACATATGCTGGATTAGTTGGTGGTTCATTCCGCTGTGGTGAACCCTGATTAATAAAGGGACTAAGCTAATAATAAAATAAATGAATGTAAAGAATTATTCACTATGTTTTGAAATGCGTATGATCACACCAATCTCTTGCATGTTCATTATTATAATGTTTTGTATTATTGAATATCAGCAGGTGTCTAATGACGCATCACAACACCACGATCTGCAAAACATCTCAACACATGACACCCAGTGGAGCTGAAATGCTTTAGGGTTTTTCTGTTTTGTCGTTTATTTTCCTCCTTGTTTTCTGCAGGTCTGAATTTCCCTCGCTCTCAGCAGCTGTACCGGGCCTTAGTCAGCGTCAGCCTATCACGCGATCAGCTCATCAGCCAAGCACTCCAGGATAGGCCAGCGTTGGCCCCGCCTACCGCCAGCCAGAACAATAAGGTCAGAGTTCAGTCGGTGCCAGTAATGCAGTTTTCAGTTGTTGGAGATGTAAATAAACGGAGCTATTTCACATAACTGTGATCCTGCTTTCAGCGGTCATCACTATCTTAAACTTCTTGAAAGTTTTTAATATCTTGCAGGGCTCAACAATAAGGAATGCCCGCTGGTCCGGGGCCAGTGTGCAAGACGCTCGGGACAGTATACAGAATGGTTACTGGCCCGATAGGGGCCAGTGCTGCTTTGTCACTAAAGTTTAATTTGGCTGCGACTGTTTGTCAATTGCGTGCTTTCATGCCCAAACGTTTGTTTCAGAACTTGTTTGCCCAGTAAGCGCAATTCGTGCGGCTAATATGATTATTATGTTGATGGATCAAGCAAGAACAAGAAGTGAAATGCATTTTAAATTAAGTTTTACAAATAAATGAATAATAAAAAACACTGACAGTATTATAGACTGATGTAATGAGCCGGCTTATAAAACTAGGAATTTTGGTGGATTTTAAACAAACAAAAAACATAAAATTGTCAACTAAATAATTAAACTAAACCACACATTAAACAATTCACTTTAATTAATCTAATCAGTATTGTATTAAAATTAAATCATTTTTAAATTGTCAGTTGTATTTAAAGAAAAGTTATGCTGAATAACTAAATGGCTAACTTCTTTTTTTAGTGGGGCCAGAGAAAATTTTGGCAGGGCAAGTAAAAATCTGAACCACTCGCCCGATCGGGCCAGTAGAAAAAAATCCCTAGCGTTGAACCCTGTTTTGATTATTATAAATTTTTTGCAGCTTTTTATAGTTTACATAAAGATAATTTGTGCTAATTAAAAGGTGTATTTTAAAAATAGTGAAAACACCGGAGTTTTTCCTTGTATTATTTGAGGAAATAAGAATATTATCATAAAAAAGATCACATTAATCTTGTAGAACTGCACTCATCTTTACTCTGAAATATTCAGCTTCATTACTCTCTCTTGATAAAAAATTGGGTGTCTTGAGGTGTGCCATGGGCGGAGCTACTGATTCAACACTGCAAGAACTACATTGTGTCATTAACCATATTAAAGTGATGCATTCTAAGGGGCTGTTCACACAGAATTGTTGTAATTCTAAAACTATGTGCTTTTTATGTGGACAAAAAAACTACATACTTTTGATGTGAGTAACAGAAGAGTGTCAAAGGCTCATTAACGTACCATTCTTTTGCTTAGTTTCAAGACCTGTCAATCATCTTGACACATCATCCTCATTGTTGTCATATTTAATGTCCTACATTATTATAGATGCAGCTGTGTGTTAATCTGCTATTCTCGAATCTTTCATGCAGACTCGCTCTTTTTCAGCATACCACAATTTGGGGACACTAATTATATTTTCCAATATCATTTAGGATGGATAGTATGCAATTTGGGATGCAGCAGGTGTTTTCTACTGCTGGACATTTAAACCAGTGTAAAGTAGAATCTATAGTAGTAAACTAAGTGCATGCTTTACAACACAATAATATTTGCACTGCTCTTTTGTCTTGTTTGTGTAATCCCAGTTTGTTATATTTGACTTCCTGTATGTTTGTTTATCTTTTTGTGGCATTCTTTGTAAATTGTCCTTGAGCTCTGGAACGCTATATAAATAAAAATTCATATTATTATTATTTGTAACATGTAATACAGTAATATTTTAACATGTTAAAGGGGATGTTCATCTTTTATTTTTCCATTATTATTATTATTGTTATTTCATTTCATTTTCTTATCGGCTTAGTCCCTTTATTAATCTGGGGTCGCCACAGCGGAATGAACCGCCAACTTATCCAGCAAGTTTTTACGCAGCGGATGCCCTTCCAGCCGCAACCCATCTCTGGGAAATATTGTTATTAATATTGCTTAAAATGATTTGATTGGCCTTGTTACATAACTAAAAACAGGAGCTGAATTATTATAATTTTTTTGCAGCACTAGTTACTAAAGTTGGGTTAATAGACCATGCCATCATCCATCGCTGATGGCCGCTAGACATCACGATGCTGAGCCGGCATTGCGTTCCCCCTCCCCGCCCCCATCACAGCAGCAACCCGCTCATGAAAAACACTCACTCAGGCCTCGTTTACACTAATATGGCTTGGTTTTAAAATACATTTCAGAATGAAAATGATCCACATCCACACTGGTGTTTCACCTAGCAATTCTGAACAGCCTTCCATCCACACTATATTGCTGAAAACACACATCACGTGACCACACACACACTGTCATGCGCTGCAGCATATGCGTGCATCTGAGCTCCAGCAGTCAGCGGGTGCTTTGAGCACAAAACCCCAGAGAGCAGTGCATATTGGACAGTTTATCTAGAATGTATTGCTGGATGGCGTCTCACTATTATTGTTAAAGGTGATATTTAATTCATCTTGTCTCTATCTAACGACTCTTCAGTCTTTTGAATCTATCAGGTAGCATGTCACACCGTCAGTACACTGCTTCAGTCTTTCGCTTTCACACTTGTACTTAGTAACATTAGTGTAAACCTCAGACGCTGCTGGTTGGTTGCTGTTGTTTTTGCTCCTTTTTACCAACCAAGTTTGTGGACTTCATTATACATGCCAATTGTGTGTACGCCATTTGTGTATCTTTATTTATTTATGATTTGTTTATGAGTAAAACAAAGACCATGCGGATCAGGTAGTTGAAAGAGTAGGCTACAAATAATTATTCTGTTGTGAATTCATTTTCTATTCAGCTTAGTCCCTTCATTAGGGGTCGCCACAGCGGAATGAACCGCCAACTTATCCAGCACATGTTTTACGCAGCAGATGCTCTTCCAGGTGCAACCCATTACTGGGAAACACCCATACACATTAATTCACACACATACACTACGGACAATTTTAGCTTACCCAATTCAACTGTACCACTTGTGGGGGAAATCGGAGCACCCAGAGGAAACCCAGGCCAACATGGGGAGAACATGCATTATCAGTTATTCATGTATAATTAATTTACTGCCACTTAGGACGACGATGCTATCGTCCATCACAATGTTTCACATTAGATATTGTACGATGCCAAATTGGTTGACATCACCTAACCCTACTAGTTACGATACACACATACATCAAATACAATTAATACATGTTTTCCCATAGAAACTGGTCATATTCACACACCGCTGCTACACAACTGTGTTTAAACCTCTTATTAAAGTGATTTTTGCATAATAATTTTATGAAATGCATGTTTTATTTTGCATAATAGTTCCCTTTTAATGCATTTATTGTGTGTGTAGTTCTCGTCTCCACCACCAGAGGGCCCTGATATACTGCAGTTTTACAGTCCTGACAAGATGCTCAGAGAGACTCCACTGTTGCCAGGTGACCACATCCCTTTGCCACGCCCCCGGCCTGTACCTAGACCCGCCCACACAACCTTTCACCTACATCGCCTGCACAAGCTGTGGGAATCATGAACTTGTGAGTGTGTGTGTGTGTGTGTGTGTGGAAAGGACAATGTCTCTTCTGATTGATTGATGTGTGTGTGTGTGTGTGTGTGTGTGTGTGTGTGTGTGTGTGTGTGTGTTATTAAATGTGCATTACTGTATCGTTTTCAATCTAATGTGAATTTAATATAAAAGCAATAAACGTTTTGATTAAGTATTAGTTTGGTATTGAGTGAATGTTCAAACACACACACACACACACACACACACACACACAGACTCTCGGCACATGGCGTTCATCGGGTCTGTCTTAAAAACAATCAATCAAGGAATGGAAGGAAAAACATCTGATTTATTTGCTCTTTAAATGTTTTTGCAGTTCAAACAAGAGCGCCTAAAAATTAAGATCATCAATTCCATGACTGGACGGCGCATTATTGTTAATAATTATACATAATACTACAGTTAACATCACTACAATACTTATTTAGCTGTGCTGCTTTAGTAAACAGCAACTAGCGCTCTATTAAAGCATTTGTTAGCATACATCTTTACTAATGCATCATTTGGTGTACTCATTTATTAACATATTAAATAAAAAAATGAATATTCATATTTTATTTCAATTTGTTACATATCATTTTTTTAATATTCATATTTAATTTAAATTTGATACAATATACTTTTTTTATTTAAATTTGTTACCATACAATTTTTTAATATATTCATATTTAATTTACATTTGTTACCAAATATGTAATAATTTAAATATTCATATTTAATTTAAATTTGTTACCATATAATATTTATATTTAAATATTCATATTTATTTTAAATTTGTTACATATAATTATTTTATTTAAATATTCATAATTAATAAAAAAATTTTACCATATAATTTTTATTTAAATATTCATATTTAATTTAAATTTGTTACCATATAGTTTTTTTTAAATATACATTTTTAATTTAAATTTGTTACCATATAGTTTTTATTTAAATATTTATATTTAATTTGAATTTGTTACCAAATAATTTTTAATTTAAATATTCTTATTTAATTTGAATTTGTTACCATATACTTTTTTATTTAAATATTTATATTTAATTCAGATTTGTTACCATATAATTTTTATTTAAATATTCATATTTAATTCAAATTTTTACCATATAATTTTTTATTTAAATATTTATATTTAATTGAAATTTGTTACCATATAATTTTTATTTAAATATATTTAATTCAAATTTGTTACCATATACTTTTTTATTTAAATATTTATATTTAGTTTAAATTTGTTACCTTATAATTTTTCACTTAAACATTTTATTTTAATTTAATTTGTTACCATATACTTTTTTCTAATAAATGTTTATATTTAATTTAAAATTGTTACTATATAATTTTTCATTTAAATATTCTAGTTTAATTTAAATTTGTTAGCATATTTAACATTAACAACAGATAATAATGATAATAAAACTAACAACTAAATAGTTGATTGTTTCTTAATGTTGGTTGATGCATTAATGAAGTCTGATGTGTCCTATTATTTATACTGAACACGCAAATCAAGATCAGCATTTAAATGTGTTTTTGTGGTGCTACTGTGAAGCACATCAGTGTTTTTTTCATGATAGTGTTGTTAAATGTCATTTAAATAAGCAGAAATTGTAAATGGATTTTTAGATTTTCATTAGTTTCAGTTTTACAGTGGTAAATCTGCTGCATTTCATGAAGATGAATGTGTGAAAGCTGATTTATTTCACTGAATATGTGTTTTATATCAATCTAAAGTAAATGTTTGTTTATATTGAAGTGAAGTAATTACCAATGCTGCCATTTTTTATGTTGGAAGGATTTATCAGCAACACTGAGATCTTATAGCTACGACTATTGATGATTATTGACTCTTTGAGGAATTGTTATTGTTCCTTAATTGGAGAAATTCATGTCTGAATGGAGCAGATCCTGTGTGCGTGTGTGCGTGTGTCTGTGTGAGTGTGTCTGTCTCTGTGTGTGTATGTCTCAGTGTACTGTGTTTGGGGTTTGAGTGTATGTACTGTGTGTGTATGCGTGAATGTATAGTGTATGTCTGTGTTTGTGTTTTTGTGCGTGTGTGTGTGTGTGTGTGTGTGTGTGTGATTGAGTGAGTTCGATCTCTTCCTCTGTTCCTGAAAAGTCTCTGGTCTCCAGCGGTGTGTGTGTGTGTGTGTGTGTGTGTGTCCCCATCTCTCTCACACACACAGAATGTTCAGTCTCCGTCTGCTGGTTCTGAAGGCTGCGCTCTGAGCTGGTCTCCAGGTCATGGATTACCCAGAATCCTCCGGCTGGTGTGAGGACTGTGGGAACTGGTCTGAATGGGAGCACTGGGATCAGTCAGTGTTCAGCGAGTGTGAGCTGCTGGTGGTGACGCTGCTGTGTGCGCCGCTGCTGCTGCTCGGCATCATGGGAAACGCCCTGACCATTATGGTGGTGTGGCGACGCCCACAGATGAGGAGCACCACGTACCTGTACCTGAGCAGCATGGCGGTGTCAGACGTGCTCATCCTGCTGCTCATGCCCCTCGACCTCTACAAGGTACTGACCCATCTCTTACTGATCACGTCTTCATTTATTACCCCTTGTGTGCTGTTGGGTCGTTTTTATCCACTCTGGGCTGATTCTGAGGCTTCATTTGGCCACAGCTTTCTCTGTGCTTCAGCAAATGTGATGATTTTTGCTGATAAATCTTATTTTGACTTGATATTTTGGAAAAATGCTTTGAAAATGTTCAAAAACTCAACACACTCTGGGTAAACTGACTCCCCTTTGGTGATGTTGGGGCTGTTTTTGACTTCTAAATATCTGGATGGACCTTCAGCTGGGGAATAATGTTGGGAGGGATTTTGTTTTTAATTTTTCGAAACTTTGAAAAACTTTACATCATGTCCCTGACTGAAATGTGTTTGTGTCTGTGAGTTTGCATGCGTGCATTTGTTTGTGTGTATGTTTGGGTACATGCCTTTGTGTTTATGTGTGTTTGCATGCATTTGTGTGTGTCCGTTTGTGAATGCATTTGTGAATTTGCGCGCGACATGCATGCATTTGTGTGTGCGTGTGTTTGCGTGCATTTGTGTTTGTGCATGTGTGTGTGTTTGCATGTGTGCATTTGCGTGTGTATGTGTGTGTTTCTGCATGCATGTGTTTGTGTGTGCTTGCATTTGTGCGTGCATGCATATGTGTGTTCATTTGTGTGTTTGTGCGTGCATGCGTTTATGTGCATTTGTGTGTGTGTGCGTTTGTATGTGCATTTGTGTGTGCATGTGTTTGTTCGTGCATGCGTTTAGGCGTGTGTGCATGCATTTGTGTGTTTATTTGTGTATATGTGTGTGCATGCATTTGTGCGTGCATGCGTTTATGTGCATTTTTGTGTGTGTTCATTTATGTGTGTGTGTGTGTGTGTGCATGCATTTGTGTGTGCATGCATTTGTGTGTGTGCGTTTGAATGAATGTTTGTGCGTGCATGCGTTTGGGCGTGTGTGCATGCATTTGTTTGCTCATGCGTGCGTGCGTTTGTGTGTGCGTGCGTGCATGCGTTTAGGCATGTGTGCATGCATTTGTGTGTGTGTGCATGCATTTGTGCGTGCATGCGTTTGTGTGGATTTGTGTGTGTTTGTTTGTATGTGCATTTGTGTGTGCATGTGTGCGCTTGTGCATACTTTTGTGTGCATGCATGCATTTGTGTGCACTTGCGAGCGTGCGTTTGAATGAGTGTTTGTGTGTGCATGCGTTCGGGCGAGTGTGCATGCATTTGTTTGCTCATGCGCGCGTGCGTTTGTGTGTGCGTGCATGCGTTTGGGCGTGTGTGCATGCATTTATGTGTGTGCATGTCTGCATTAGTGTGTACTTTTGCGGATACATGTGTTTGTGCATGCATTTGTGGATGTGTGCGTTTATGTGTGCGCTCGTATGTGTGTGTGTGTGTGTGTGTGTGTGCGTGTTTGTGCGTGGATGTGTTTGTATGTGCATTTGTGTGTGCATTTGCGGGCGTGTGTTTGTATGTGCCTGCATTTGTGCATGTGTTTGTGTTTATTTGCATGAGTGTGCATTTGTGTGTGCGCGTGCGTGATGATGAAGATTAATAATAATTATATTGAAAATTCTAAATCTATATTGTGTGTGTGTGCGTTTTTGTGTGCGTGCGTGTGTGCGTGCGTGTGTGTGTGTGTGTGTGTGTGTGTGTGTGTGTGTGCGTGTGCGTGTGCGTGTGTGTGTGTGTGTGTGTGTGTGTGTGTGTGTGTCCACAGTTGTGGCGCTACCGGCCGTGGCTGCTGGGCGCAGTGGTGTGTAAGCTGTCAGTGTTTGTGGGCGAGTGCTGCACCTTCTCCTCCATCCTCCACATGACGGCTCTGGGTGCGGAGCGATACCTGGCCGTGTGTTTCCCACTGCGCGCACGGCTGCTGGTCACCAGGGGGCGTGTCCGAGTGCTGATCGGCGGGCTCTGGGGCGTGGCTCTGCTCAGCGCCGGGCCGGTATTGGCTGTGGTGGGCGTGGAGAGGCTGGGGGGCGGGGTCAGCGAGTGCCGCTGTACGGAGTTTGCGCAGAGCTCCGGGCTGCTGAAGGTGATGCTGTGGCTCTCCAACCTGTACTTCATCTGCCCACTGCTGCTGCTGACGCTGCTGTACGGCCTGATCGCCCGCCGCCTGCACCTGCGTGCACACACACACACACACCGCGACAACACACACCGACAGACCCTGCGCATGATGGGTGAGCAACTAAGTGTGTTGTTTTTTTTGTGTTTTTTTTTAATAATATTTTTTTCTATTTCAGTTTAAGTAAGAAAAAGTATTTGAAATAAATATTTTTGGTTGTATTTTTGCTCGTCTGTTATTTCATTTTTAAAGTTAAGTGAAAAGTTGTTGTTCTATTAGTTTTATTGAATATATAGAGTCTATTTACTTTTTAAATGTTATTTTAGTTTTAGTTCAGTGCACACCACAAGATACAATAAAGCAAATCAGTTATGAATGTGTCTGTGGAGAACTGGGGCCTTATGTATGAAGACTTCCGTGGAAATCCTACTAAAGCATTGTGTACGCACAAAGCTGTAAATGTGCATACGCAGTAAAAGATTCAGATGTATGAAACACTGCGTACGCTGAATCCCACGCAGATTCTCTGCCTCCTCCCCCGTATGAATATGCTAATAGCTATGTTTCCATCCGAAAATGCGAATAAACTTTATGCAAAACTGGATTATCGCATCAAATCGTTTCCATCCAACGAGTCAAAGCAAACAAAATCGTCACTTCCTGATTAACTGGCGCCAAATATCGACAGTAAAAACTGCATTTGCTGCAGTAGGAGAAGCTGCATCAATCTTTCCTAAATGAATGCGCCTCAGAAGACAATCCTGACCTGCAGTGAGCGCGCAGTGGCGTTTGAAGGTGTCACAGGCGCTATTCTGGAGGTCATTAATAATATAATAACGTTAATACTGAAATAGTAAGGCGTTTTATAATGACCAAAACAACATTTCAGATGTTTTATAATGTGCTCAGCCTGACGTTTTATCCATTCACACACATTTTAAGCATCACATGATCTCTTTTAACAAAATCACATGACCTTTTTTAATGCGCATGCTGGAGTTTGTGCGGTAAAAGTGTTTCCATCGCAGTTTATGCGCATCTTTTCTTATCGAATAAAAAGTTTATCCTACCCAGTTAGGCGCATACGTTTTTTATGCGCATTTTCAAAATTTGTGCGCATCATGACGTTTTCATCAACTGGTTTTTTTATGCGCATTTGCAAAATATTTTTAAAAAAGTAAATTAAATTTAAAAAAATTTGCAAATAGGTGGATGGAAACATAGCTACTGACTCTACTTTGGCCAAACCAAATGAAAAAGCAAAGGCAAAAGCAAGCAAGAAAAGAATCTTTGAACAGAATGTGAATTGGAGGTGCTGCTTTTGCATGTAGAGCGGAGAAAAACGGTGTTATTTGCAAGTTTGTCGTTGGAATGAGCTAGTTGAGTGATTTCCGCCCGCTTGATTGGCAGAGACAACAAAGCTAAAGAGGGAACACAGCAGTAGTGTGAGTGGCGTCACTCCTAACACACATGGCAACATGTTTTGACACTGTCATTCAAGAACGCGGTTCGAATTCCTCGTCTGATGAACTTACTCTTTTTTTCTTTTTTCTTTTTTCTTTATTCCCCGCTACATATCAGATTTTGTCTACTCTTCATCACGAGGAAGACAAGTAGGAATCATTGATAAGTCTGTGCGTCATATTTTATTTGCACATTTATTGAATGGAAATGTTTCTGATTCACGCATGCAAATTCATCTTTAGATGGCGCCTTTATAGCACTGGGCAAACCGGCGACCGCTGCAAACTGCGCTTTAATATTTGGCTGGTCAACTGTATGGTATGGAAACCTTATATACCTGCTAGACATGCGGATGAACCCGTCTCATACAGCTGCCGTTGCACGGCTCAGACACTTTGTAGAGTGCAATCTAACACAACTGCCTCTAGGAGTCGCCAATGGAAATAAAACAGACGCGCACAAGAAATTGGCGTGAAACAACGCACATTCCCACGTTAATTTCATCGTTAGTAAATCCAAACGTGAGTGTGAAACCTGCCGTACGCAAGGTTTTTGTGCGTACCCAGCGTTGATACATGAGGCCCCAGGTGTTTTTAGCTTTAATTTAAATGCAGCATTTATTATTTTCTCGATTATATGGAGCAATAAAATAAAGTTAAATGAGTGGCTACTTAGGGTTATTTTTTTGGAATCTCAGATTTTATTTATATATATATATATATATAATATGTGCGTATGTTTGTGTGTGTGTATGCGTGCATTTGTGTGTCCTTTTGCGGATACATTCGTTTGTGCATATGTGTATTTATGCGTGTGTGTGTGTGCGTTTGTGCGTGCATTTTGTGTGTGAATGCATTTGTGCATGTGTTTGTGTGTCCATTTGCATGTGTGTGCATTTGTGCAGACTATATATACATATAGTAATTGTTTAGTTATTATATTTTTGTTGTTATTTTTAGATATTTCAGTGTTTAATTCAATTTCTTTCTGATCAAAAAAGATAAAAATGTATATTTAAAGGTGCGGTGTGTAAGTTTGACACCCAGTGTTTGAACTGGGTATTGCATTCTTATTTAAAACACATGTAAGCGCTGGTTGCCAGATTGGCGACCCTAACAGGAGCAAGCCTGACTATCAAGCATAAAAGCTGATTTAAGTCGTGTTTTAACTGAAAGCAACAGCGTGCGATAGAAGGAATATTCTCTTAATTAGAAACTGCTTCTATTACTCACGGATTAACAACAGAACACTGACAGTGATCAGCTCAGGTGCAGCTCATGTGCTGTATTCAGTGTTAAATGCTAATAATGTGAGTCTGAATGCCATTTTACATCACATTTACTGCCGTACAACTGAAAGCAGCAGCAGATAGTTTAGTTCAGCATTTCAGTCACGGACACATACTCTGACAGCCTTCCTGACTGAATGAATGAAATACTCTGTTTTCCACCATCTGGCAACCCGCTTTGCTGAAATATAATTGGCTAAGCTGGCATTGAGCAGGTTAAATCACCAAAACAAAGACAGCTGTTCCGGCACATTACACACATGTTCACAGCAGAATATCTGACTTCAGCATTGTGTCTCAGATAAACAAGAGTGTTCACTGAGCATGTTTCTGAATATCTGCACACATATGATGTGTTTTAGGCTCTAGAAGAGTCCAAATCTTACATACAGCACCTTTAATTCTTAAAAAAATGCATATGATAATTAAATTATATATAAAATATGTATTTTTATTTTATCTTTTAAAATTTGACCTTAATCTTTTGGGATTATTTTATTATTACTATTTTTTTTTCATTTAAATGTTATTTCTGGGTTGTCATAATAAAGTTTAACATTAGGGTCTCTATTTTGACGGTCTATGCGCAGCGCAAAGCGCAGGGCGCAAACGCTTTCAGGGCGTATCAGAACGCATTTTTGCTAATTTAAGGATGGGAAAATCCGCTTTGCGCCGTGGCACATGGTGTAAAAGGGTTGAGTTTATTCTCTTAATGAGTTATAGGTGTGTTTAGAGAATAAACCAATTAGAGTCTCATCTCCCATTCCCTTTAAGAGCCAGCTGCCATAAGCGCATTCGCTATTTACAGGACGTAAAGTAAGTCTAAGTGGAAAAACTGAGCATTTCACAAGCAAACAGTTCACAGAAAACAGTTAAACAGAGCATCTACTGCGTGAGAATGAGAGATAATGGATCTACTTTCACTTTCGCTCTTGGATAGGGAAACCTTTACGCACAGACATCAATTAGCCTATAAATAATTAATTTCGTTTGTTAAGCGCAAATATTCGTTTCAAAGCTATTTCTAAATTCAGTTCTAATTTCCAGCAAAGGAATAAATGAACAATAATAATGAAGTGTGCTCAAAAACCTGAGTTATATCCTAAAACACATGCTGTGCCCCATATGGTCTAAAACCTGACAGGTGGACAAATCTAAGCTTGTTTTTAATACAACAAATATAAATATGGATATAATAAATAATACTGCTAATAATAATAACATTATACAAAAGCAGATTGTTATGAATGAACTGAAAAAGCCTCCCGAGATGAAGAAGACATAAAAGCAGTGATTTTTCATATTTATGTAGGCTAGAAAATAATATGTTTTATAATATTTTAATCCTTTATATTTATATCCTATATCTATTCTTATTATATCCTATATATATCCTTAATATTTAAATGTTTTCATATGTAAAGATATTTGCCTATTGCTCTCTTGTGTGTATTAAGCAGTGTGTAAGCGAGGCGCAACTCTGCGCTGGAGTTTAGACCGGGTTAGTTTTGGTCTAATGAAAAATCTATTATAGTTTCTACTACCACTACAAATCTAGTATTATATATAAAAACGTGCACTCGCTTTCCATATTAACTAAAATATATGTGAAAGGCACATATAGAGCATGCGCTTCCTATACAAATATTATTGAGAACATCACATATCCTATTCTAAAACATCAAATCACTTACAAAAGCGAAAACATGTTCTAATATCATATATAAATATATAAAGAATGAGGCTATTTATAAAGAAATAAAGATTTATTATTTATTAGGAAATGAAAAAAATCCTACTTTAATAATAATATTAATAATACTAATAATGATAATTGTTATTATTAAGTAGGATATTTTTTTTGTTTGTTTGTTTGTTTGTTTGTTTGTTTGTTTGTTTGAAAAGTCTATTTTTACAATTTGACACATGTAAACACTGCAGAAATGTTCTGACCAGCAGGCACATGTCATATCCAGTGCCAGGGGCGGACTGGGACTAAAATCAGCCCTGGCACTGTAGCCGCACCAGCCCATATTACCACACCGACACAGCCCCATCCACGGACACACACATTCACTGCTTATATTGGTGCACAGATGGTGAAATAAGATAAGCAGTACCTTATGTAATATATATTTAAACTTTTAATGTATGTGACTGAAACAAAAACAGCCCATTTATAACAAATATATACACCAATCAGTTCATTCATTCATTTTCTTTTCGGCTTAGTCCATTTATTAATCTGAGATCGCCACAGCAGAATGAACCACTAACTAGCATATGTGTTACCCATATGTGTAACCCAATTCACCTATAGCTTGTGTTTGAACGTGTTTGGAGGAAACCCACGTGAACATGCAAACTCCACACAAAAACACCAACTGACCCAGCCAAGGCTCGAACCATTGACCTTCTTGCTGTGAGGCGACAGTGTTACCCCCTGCGCTGCCCCCTTTCGAGACTATTTCAGTTAATTTTCTGCATTTGGCAGCGTCTGATTTTAGAGCAATCTTTTGCTTTCTCTGAGCTTTTCAGCACCACCTTTCCATTTTTACAGTCCGTCTCTGACAATCAGCTTGTGCTGCACTTACTGTTTGTTTGACATTCTTGCCAGATTTTAATTACATCTGCGTAACCTCTGATTGGGTCGGACCCTCTCAAAACCAGCCGGCCATTGCCGATTGGGCCAATGCTTAACATTTATTATTATCATTACTATTATCATCATCATATTCACTTCTTGCAAGAGATAAAAGCTGCCTGCATGTAAAAACAATACATATAAAAATAAAAAAGAGCACACCGGCCCACATTTAAAATAAAAGGTCCGGCTCTTCTGGCATTTGCCAGAATTGCCAGATGGCCAGTCCGCCCCTGCCCAGTACAGATACTTAATAAATAACCCACTATAAATAAAAAGCATTATATAATATGCTGTGTTTTTTATTTTCACGAGCTTTGGAGACGTAATGTAAATTCCGCTTTTAAATAATCCCTCACCTATAGCTTTTGTCATGAGCCGCGGCTGTGTTCTGAATGACATCAATGTTTTCAAAGAGCACTGCGAAGGGAGCACAATTGTAAACATGAAGATCGTGAAAACTGAACTGTACAAATACTTTGAAAGCAAATAACATCTTAGAGAGATGACTTTAATGCTTTATTATTTTTAATAATTCCTAATTTAAATGTTAGAGTGAAGTTTATTTATAAACAAATGTCGAGAGGATCACGTGCTTATAATTGTTCACAGCTGTTCCGACTTTAGCTAATGACTGATTATCCAATCAGACGATCCTTAACTGACTATAAATAACCAGACTTTTCTCATCTCAATATCTTCGTCTTGAAGAAGCTTTTATTTTATCTTTTAAAATTTGACCTTAATCTTTGGGGTTTATTTTATTATTACTATTTTTTTTTTCAATTAAATGTTATTTCTGGGTTGTCATAATAAAGTTTAACATTAGATCTTTAATGAAGTACTTTTTACAAATGCGCTTTTACAAATATCAGTGTTTTTAGTTTTGATTTGTTAATATATATATATATATATATATATATATATATATATATATATATATATATATACTTTTTTATAATTCAAATGTGTTTTTCATCCTGGCAGTCTGGGATTTATGTCAAAGGGAGAATTTCAGTAAATCAGACAACAACTACACGCTCAGTGTGCAATGAACTTTAGAGCTAAACGTCCACATGAGAATCAACTGCTTTCACGTGTGTTTTCTTCGCAGTGGTCATCGTTCTGGGGTGCGTTTTCCAAACAGGGACGTAACTCACGGCTGAACTATCATAGTACCATGCATCGGTTGGGAAAAGAACGATGTAGTGACGAGTGTTTCCCAAAACCCTGTCACAGATCCATCGCTTGAACCACGTTAGTTATAGCGTAAAACGCCCATAATGATGCTCTGAACGGGGCGGAGGAACAGCTTCTTTAGAGAAGAACCCAACCCAACCCCCCACCCAACCCAACTTTCCCTCTGTTCAAACGGGCGTCACGGTGGCCAGCGATTAGCGCTGTTGCCTCACAGCAAGAACGCCCCTGGTTTAATTCCTTTCCAAACCAGACGGCATTTCTGTGCTGAGTTTGCTCGTTCTCCCCGTGGTCGCGTGGGTTTTCCCCGGGTCCTCCGGTTTCCTCCCACAGTTCAAAAACAAGCACCCTAAACAATTAATCTAAAATACTTTAGCTAAACTCTGAGCACACCTTCAACATCCATATCTGACACTTAGCTACAACAAGCAGGAGGGGGAGTCATCGAGATCTACCTGAGCTCAAACTCCCCTCTCGCCTTGCAACGGGAGGGAGCCCAGGGCTCGAGGATCTTATAAGCTCAGGGCTCTCTCCCGGGACAGCACGCCAAACTAGCTTTACTATCAATCATCAGCTGAGTGTGAACTCTTGAAATGTTCTAAATGAATAGGGCATAGGGGGTATAAGTGGGAATTGAACACAGCCAGGAACTATGGGTCTAACCACAGCTCCAGAGGTGTAGTTGCAAGTGCACAAGTTTGCGACGCAGTTTGCAAGTGCTCATTGTAATGATGGATGTGGGAATCGCCAAATGTTTGTAATGATGGAACTTGCGACTTTAATTGTCTAACGATAGTTTTGGGAAACGCACCCCTGATCTTCATCTTGTGTTGTGTGTTTTTCTCCGCAGTGGTCATCGTTCTGGTCTTCATCTTGTGTTGGCTGCCGTTCCACGTGAGCCGGACGCTGTTTTCAGTGTCGGACTCCAGCACTGAGCTCTATTACATCAGTCAGTATTTTAATCTGGTGTCTTTAGTGCTGTTTTACGTCAGCGCTGCAGTCAACCCGCTGCTGTACAACATCATGTCTGCCCGCTACCGTGCCAATGTGCTGGCCATGCTGCATCTAACAGTGGGCAACACGGACGAGCTGCGCCACAGGGCCCGCACCTCCCCGCTGACCGCCTCACACTCCAGCACACACTTCTGAGCCTCCGCGCATCTACAAGACTCACTGATTGAGTGCATGTCAGATCGTCAGTTTCAGACACCACTACAAAATTGCTGCTCCCTCAAATAGCGCACTGTTTAGGGATATAGGCGATTTCACATACAGCCATTATGGGTAACACTTTATAATAACTACACACTATAAATCATTTATTAAGCATTAGCAAATAGTGAATTCATTATCAGTTAAGCATTAACTCTACATTAATAAGCATTAGTAAGCAGTTTATAACTGCAGCTACAAATGCTCCATTCTTGACTTATAACCACATTTAAAATGTGCTTAATACTGTATTTTCATACTTAGTAAATTATTAATTTTTCATTACTAAATTAAGTTTCGCATTATTTACAAACCAGTTGTATTTGAGAGTAGTTGAGGGTTTTTAGGATCATTCAGAATGAGTTAGTAAATGATTAATAAACTATTAAAATTAACGTTTATATGTCTTATTATTCAGGCATATATTAATGGTTACTATGTATGTTAATAAATGCTTTATTAACTCAACTTCACCTAGTTTTGTGACCTAATCTAAAGTGAGGACTATTCATGCTGTATAAATCCCTTATAAATGACAAATAAAGGCTCAGTCATATTCTAAACAGGAAAAATGACATTATTCACTCCTCTTCAATTAAAGATACACAAATGAAACTGCACTTCAAATAAAAAATAAATCTTTGCAACCTGATCTAAAATAAAATCACTGTAGAGTTTAAACATTACATTTTATTACATTGTTTAATTATTATATTGTTGTTTTATCCAGTTTTGTTGTATTTTGACACTCCTGTTATTCAGCAATGTTTAAACTTTACAGTAGTTTTACATTTTAGAAAAGATTGCAAAGATTATAGTTCATTTAATTCTGAGCCTTTATTTGTCATTTGTAAGGGATTTATAAAGCATGAGTAGTCCTCACTTTAGGTCACAAAACTGCATGAAATTGAGTTAATAAAGCATTTATTAACATATTAGTTGACTATTAATATATGCCTGAATAATAAGACAGATAAACGTTGATTTTATTAGTTTATTAATCATTTACTAACTCATTCTGAATGATCCTAAAAACCCTCAACTACTCTTAAATACAACTGGTTTGTAAATAATGCGAAACCTAATTTAGTAATGAAAAATTAATAATTTACTAAGTATGAAAATACAATTATTAAGCACATTTTAAATGTGGTTATAAGTCAAGAATAGAGCATTTGCAGCTGTAGTTATAAACTGCTTACTAACGCTTATTAATGTAGAGTTAATGCTTAACTGATAATGAATTCACTATTTGCTAATGCTTAATAAATGATTTATAGTGTGTAGTTATTATAAAGTGTTACCCCTTTATGTTTTGCATTTGTGCATTTAAGATTCAGCCTTGCTCTTTCTGTGTCTTCTGATAAATATCTGTGAGCAGACAGAGCAGCAGAGAGCTTCGCTTTGTTTACTGCATCCGTGTGTGTTTTCAGTTGTGTTTGAAAGGTTGTATTTTGTGGATATTGAATAAAAGGCTGTTCCCCTGACGCTGTGTTGTGTTTTATGAAAGCGATAGTGCATGTGTGATGTATTTTGGGTGATGGGAGTGTATGACTGATCATTCTCATCCACAGCGTTTATGAAATGGATCTACAGATGCATTTGAATGTCAGGTAAATGATTTCTCTTTATAGCTTTATGCCAGTGGTTCTCAAAATGTGGTACGTGTACCACTAGTGGTACGCGGGCTTCCTTCTAGTGGTAAATATGTCATGTGTACATGGTACATATATTTCAAAATTTATTTAAAATTATTTATATATAAAGATTTGATGACATATAGCCTATATTTCTGAGATCCAAGCAACATTTCCAGGTGTTGATGAGTTGGTTACTATATGTAAATACTTTACATTTATGTACAGGACTTTTTTTTTTTTTTTAAGAACAGTAACCTGCTATTTTTAACTTTTAAAAGAACATTTCAATTGAAATGTTGACATTTTTTAGTTTTTTAGTTTTTTTTTTTTTTTACAAATAAGCACAGTACAGTGTTAATGTTCAGACTATTGTGAACATTGTGACTGACAATAATAAATATTCTTAATAGTAGAAATTAATCTGCCATATTTTTGAACTGTACAAAGCTGTTGCTGCTTTACTGGGCCAACTACACTACTGTATTTCAAGTATTTCACTGTATACTGCTCTGTATAGTGGTACTTGGAGAGGCAATTGTTTTCTGAGGTTATACTTGATGAAAAAAGTTTGAGAACCACTGCTTTATGCTATTATAAACATTTATTTGTACTTTCTCGTATGTTCAGAGATCGATTCACATAAGCTCATGCATTATCTCTGAAAACATTTATTGCAACATTTTAAGAAAAAATGGAAAGAAAAAATGAAAAATGTTACAAAAAATAAAAATTGATAGAAATTCCCTGTTTGGGTTACCAATATTCTTCTACATTTCTTTTGTTTTCAGGAGAAGAAAGCAGTGTGGATGGATGGAAAGTAATGAGTTTTCATTTTTAGGTAAGTTAACAATTGAAATAATGTCAAATGAAAAGTTTATTCACTGACATTTGAAGACATGAAGAGGTGAGCTGAGCAAAGAGACAACAATAAACAAAGGAGCAGGTAAACATTGAATTATTATTTTCTCCTTATATTCTATTTATGACTTATTTGTCGTGTGATCAACCTTTTGGGCTAGCTGTAGATGTGTTTGGAAGCAATTCGCAACATTTTAATAATATTTTGGCAAATTGAATCAAATGAACGAAAAGACTAGAAAAAAGATTCGTTCATCTCGATGGACGAGACTCAAAGATCCGAGTCAATAAAATGATCTGAGCTTCCCATCACTGAGAAGAAGATTGGAAACGGCGGAATTTACCAGCATGACACTTTATTTTTAACAAGTAAAGCCTATATATTTAATCTTGGTTATTGTAATAACATTGATGCTTGGGTGATTTCTTTCTAACAATTTCTAGTTCGTGTTAGAGTTTGATCTTTTTTGCATCACTTTTCCAGGAACTCAGAGAAAATTTAACTAACTTGACCGTCAATTAATTTGCAAATTTTTCTAATCGCTTTTTTCATTTATATTTCAATAATGAACTAGATATTAAAGTTTGAGGACAAACTTTATGGTGGCTTGAAAAGCCGAATCTCAAAGTTTGAAGTGGTTTTAAAGTCTAAATAGAATGTTAGTATGATTTTAGCTTGAGTTAACATATTACTAGCATGAATTAGCATGTTGGTAGCATGATTCTTACATGAATTAGGATGTTGTTAGCATGATTCTAGCATGAATTAGCATGTTACTAGCATGATTCTAGCATGAATTAGTATGTTGTTAGCGTGATTCTAGCATGAATTAGCATGTTACTAGCATGATTCTAGCATGAATTAGCATGCTACTAGGATAATTCTAGCATGAATTAGCATGTTAGTAGCATGATTCTTACATGAATTAGCATGTTGTTAGCATGATTCTAGCATGAATTAGCATGTTACTAGCATGATTCTAGCATGAATTAGCATGTTGTTAACATAATTCTAGCATAAATTAGCATGTTACTAGCATGATTCTAGCATGAATTACCATGTTGTTAGCATGATTCTAGCATGAATTAGCATTTTACTAGGCGGTTGCTAGGGTGTTTTAAGTGGTTGCTAGGTGGTTGCTAAGGTGGTGCAAGGCAGTTGCTAAGGTGGTCTGACTAGTTGCTAGGTGGTTGCTAAGGTGTTGCTAGACGGTTGCTAGGGTGTTTTGAGTGGTTGCTAGGTGGTTGCTAAGGTGGTGCTAGGCAGTTGCTAAGGTGTTCTGACTAGTTGCTAAGTGGTTACTAAGGTGTTGCAAGGTGGTCGCTAGGGTATTCTGAGTGGTTGCTAGGTGGTTGCTAATGTGTTGCTAGGCGGTTGCTAGGGTGTTCCGAGTGGTTGCTAAGGTGTTGCTAGGTGGTTGCTAAGGTTTGCTAGGTGGTTGCTAAGGCGTTGCTAGGTGGTTGCTAGGGTGTCCTGAGTGGTTGCTAGGTGGTTGCTAAGGTGTTGCTAGGCAGTTGCTAGGGTGTCCTGAGAGGTTGCTAGGTGGTTGCTAAGGTGTTGCTAGGCGGTTGCTAGGGTGTTCTGAGTGGTTGCTAGGTGGTTGCTAAGGTGTTGCTAGGTGGTTGCTAAGGTGTCCTAAGGGGTTGCTAGGTGGTTGCTAAGGTGTTGCTAGGTGGTTGCTAAGGTGTTGCTAGGCGGTTGCTAGGGTGTCCTAACTGGTTGCTAGGTGGTTGCTAAGGTGTTGCTAGGTGGTTGCTAAGGTGTCCTAAGTGGTTGCTAGATGGTTGCTAGGGTGTTCTGAGTGGTTGCTAAGGCGTTGCTAGGTGGTTGCTAGGGTGTCCTGAGTGGTTGCTAGGTGGTTGCTAAGGTGTTGCTAGGTGGTTGCTAGGGTGTGCTGAGTGGTTGCTAGGTGGTTGCTAAGGCGTTGCTAGGCAGTTGCTAGGGTGTTGTGAGTGGTTGCTAGGTGGTTGCTAAGGTGTTGCTAGGCGGTTGCTAAGGTGTCCCAAGTGGTTGCTAGGTGGTTGCTAAGGTGTTGCTAGGTGGTTGCTAAGGTATTCTGAGTGGTTGCTAAGCCGTTGCTAGGCGGTTGCTAGGGTGTCGTGAGTGGTCGCTAGGCCCTTACTAAGGCATTACTAGGCCGTTGCTAGGTGGTTGCTAGGCGGTTGCTAGGGTAATTTGGGTGGTTGCTAGGCAGTTGCTAGGGTACCCTGGTTGGTTACTAGGCAAGCCTCACATACATGCTTGACAAAACGTTTATACTTAGTAAGCATTTCTAGCAAGTTACAGTACTTGGCTAGTCAATATTAGCATGTAGCTAGTCACTGCTAGCATGTGTAGCATATATGAAGTTCCGTTTGCTAGCATGAGTCAAACGAGCCAATCTCCAAGTCTCTACGATGTTCTGATGCTGAGATATAGCTGTTGATGAATGGTTGCTAGGGTACTCTGTTTTGTTGCTATGGGCGAGGTTACAAAGTGAACTTGAATGTGGTTGGTTGTCTTAGTCAAATGAACCAAGCCCCATGTCTCTATGACACTGCTATGCAAAGATATGCATCTTGGCCTATTTTAATGGAAGTCTATGGAATCAATTTGGGGGCGTGGCTTGTGAGCTTTATTATCATATTGAGATGCTCATTGGTTGTCTGAGTCAGATGAGCCATCCCCCAAGTCATTAGGACACTGCTATGCAAAGATATGCATGTAGGCCAGTTATTAACATGAGTCTAGTATGAATTAGCATGTTACTAGCATGATTCTAGTACAAATTAGCATGTCATTAGCATGTTTCCAGTATGAGTTAGCATGTCATTAGCATGATTAGCATATGAGTAGCATGTTGCTAGCATGATTGGCATGTCATTAGCATGTTAGAATTATAAGCATTTGATAGCACAGCTAATTACATTCTATAGGACAGTTGCTAGGGTGCAGTATGTGGTAGTTAGGGGTGTGGCTAGAAAGTTAAAAGGCCATCAGTGATTGGCTGCTGGCTAGACTGAGTTAAATGAGCTCAGCCATTAGTCTCTATGACAGTCTGATGCAGAGTTATGAGCTCACAAAGTTTGATCCCATGTTAAGTCAATGAGAGTCTTTTGAATGGAAGTCTACGGGACAGTTGCTAGGGTGCCATAAGTGGTTGCTAGGGAGTGGCTAGTAAGTCTAAAGGTCATCAGTGATTGGCTGCTGACTAGACTGAGTTGAATGGGGCCTGACTCTAGTCTGTAGGACAGTCTGATGCAGAGTTATGAGCTCACAAAGGTTGACTCAATGTTAAGTCAATGGCAGTCTTTTACAATGGAAGTCTATGGGACAGTTGCTAGGGTGCCAAAAGTGGTTGCTAGGGAGTGGCTAGTAAGTTTAAAGGTCATCAGTTATTGGCTGCTGGCTAGACTGAGTTAAATGAGCCCAGTTAGAAGTCTGTAGGACAGTCTGATGCAGAGTTATGAGGTCACAAAGTTTGACCCAATGTTAAGTCAATGGGAATTTTGGGAATTTTCCGGGTCGTTTTTCGGAAAACTGAAAGTCGGATCAGTCGGAAAAGATATAGCAACCCGAGTCAGACCAGTTTGAAGGTTTGACGAAAGTTTGAGGTATGAAGCTTGAAAGGGTTAGGAGGAGATAGACTTTAAAATTAGTCTCAGAAGAAAGAAGAAGAAGAACTAGATATTAAAGTTTGAGGACAAACTTTATGGTGGCTTGAAAAGCCGAATCTGAAAGTTTGAAGTGGTTGAATTAGCATGTTACTAGCATGATTCTAGCATGAATTAGCATGCTACTAGGATAATTCTAGCATGAATTAGCATGTTAGTAGCATGATTCTTACATGAATTAGCATGTTGTTAGCATGATTCTAGCATGAATTAGCATGTTACTAGCATGATTCTAGCATGAATTAGCATGTTGTTAGCATAAATCTAGCATAAATTAGCATGTTACTAGCATGATTCTAGCATGAATTAGCATGTTGTTAGCATGATTCTAGCATGAATTAGCATTTTACTAGGCGGTTGCTAGGGTGTTTTAAGTGGTTGCTAGGTGGTTGCTAAGGTGGTGCAAGGCAGTTGCTAAGGTGGTCTGACTAGTTGCTAGGTGGTTGCTAGGGTGTTGCTAGACGGTTGCTAGGGTGTTTTGAGTGGTTGCTAAGTGGTTGCTAAGGTGGTGCTAGGCAGTTGCTAAGGTGTTCTGACTAGTTGCTAAGTGGTTACTAAGGTGTTGCAAGGTGGTCGCTAGGGTATTCTGAGTGGTTGCTAGGTGGTTGCTAAGGTGTTGCTAGGCGGTTGCTAGGGTGTTCTGAGTGGTTGCTAAGGTGTTGCTAGATGGTTGCTAAGGTGTCCTAAGTGGTTGCTAGGTGGTTGCTAGGGTATTCTGAGTGGTTGCTAAGGCGTTGCTAGGTGGTTGCTAGGGTGTCCTGAGTGGTTGCTAGGTGGTTGCTAAGGTGTTGCTAGGTGGTTGCTAGGGTGTCCTGAGTGGTTGCTAAGGTGTTGCTAGGCGGTTGCTAGGGTGTTCTGAGTGGTTGCTAGGTGGTTGCTAAGGTGTTGCTAGGTGGTTGCTAAGGTGTCCTGAGTGGTTGCTAGGTGGTTGCTAAGGTGTTGCTAGGTGGTTGCTAAGGTGTTGCTAGGCGGTTGCTAGGGTGTCCTAAGTGGTTGCTAGGTGGTTGCTAAGGTGTTGCTAGGCGGTTGCTAGGGTGTCCTAAGTGGTTGCTAGGTAGTTGCTAAGGTGTTGCTAGGCGGTTGCTAGGGTGTTCTGAGTGGTTGCTAGGTGGTTGCTAAGGTGTTGCTAGGTGGTTGCTAAGGTGTCCTAAGTGGTTGCTAGATGGTTGCTAGGGTGTTCTGAGTGGTTACTAAGGCGTTGCTAGGTGGTTGCTAGGGTGTCTTGAGTGGTTGCTAGGTGGTTGCTAAGGTGTTGCTAGGTGGTTGCTAGGGTGTCCTGAGTGGTTGCTAGGTGGTTGCTAAGGCGTTGCTAGGCAGTTGCTAGGGTGTTCTGAGTGGTTGCTAGGTGGTTGCTAAGGTGTTGCTAGGCGGTTGCTAAGGTGTCCCAAGTGGTTGCTAGGTGGTTGCTAAGGTGTTGCTAGGTGGTTGCTAAGGTATTCTGAGTGGTTGCTAAGGCGTTGCTAGGCGGTTGCTAGGGTGTCCTGAGTGGTCGCTAGGCCCTTACTAAGGCATTACTAGGCCGTTGCTAGGTGGTTGCTAGGCGGTTGCTAGGGTAATTTGGGTGGTTGCTAGGCAGTTGCTAGGGTACCCTGGTTGGTTACTAGGCAAGCCTCACATACATGATTGATAAAACATTTATACTTAGTAAGCATTTCTAGCAAGTTACAGTACTGGGCTAGTCAATATTAGCATGTAGCTAGTCACTGCTAGCATGTGTAGCATATAGGAAGTTCCGTTTGCTAGCATGAGTCAAACGAGCCAATCTCCAAGTCTCTACGATGTTCTGATGCTGAGATATAGCTGTTGATGAATGGTTGCTAGGGTACTCTGTTTTGTTGCTATGGGCGAGGTTACAGAGTGAACTTGAATGTGGTTGGTTGTCTTAGTCGAATGAACCAACCCCCATGTCTCTATGACACTGCTATGCAAAGATATGCATCTTGGCCTATTTTAATGGAAGTCTATGGAATCAATTTGGGGGCGTGGCTTGTGAGCTTCATTATCATATTGAGATGCTCATTGGTTGTCTGAGTCAGATGAGCCATCCCCCAAGTCAATAGGACACTGCTATGCAAAGATATGCATGTAGGCCAGTTATTAACATGAGTCTAGTTTGAATTAGCATGTTACTAGCATGATTCTAGTACAAATTAGCATGTCATTAGCATGTTTCCAGTATGAGTTAGCATGTCATTAGCATGATTAGCATATGAGTATCATGTTGCTAGCATGATTGGCATGTCATTAGCATGTTAGAATTATAAGCATTTGATAGCACAGCTAATTACATTCTATAGGACAGTTGCTAGGGTGCAGTATGTGGTAGTTAGGGGTGTGGCTAGAAAGTTAAAAGGCCATCAGTGATTGGCTGCTGGCTAGACTGAGTTAAATGAGCTCAGCCATTAGTCTCTATGACAGTCTGATGCAGAGTTATGAGCTCACAAAGTTTGATCCCATGTTAAGTCAATGAGAGTCTTTTGTAATGGAAGTCTACGGGACAGTTGCTAGGGTGCCATAAGTGGTTGCTAGGGAGTGGCTAGTAAGTCTAAAGGTCATCAGTGATTGGCTGCTGACTAGACTGAGTTGAATGGGGCCTGACTCTAGTCTGTAGGACAGTCTGATGCAGAGTTATGAGCTCACAAAGGTTGACTCAATGTTAAGTCAATGGCAGTCTTTTACAATGGAAGTCTATGGGACAGTTGCTAGGGTGCCAAAAGTGGTTGCTAGGGAGTGGCTAGTAAGTTTAAAGGTCATCAGTTATTGGCTGCTGGCTAGACTGAGTTAAATGAGCCCAGTTAGAAGTCTGTAGGACAGTCTGATGCAGAGTTATGAGGTCACAAAGTTTGACCCAATGTTAAGTCAATGGGAATTTTGGGAATTTTCCGGGTCGTTTTTCGGAAAACCGAAAGTCGGATCAGTCGGAAAAGATATAGCAACCCGAGTCAGACCAGTTTGAAGGTTTGACGAAAGTTTGAGGTATGAAGCTTGAAAGGGTTAGGAGGAGATAGACTTTAAAATTAGTCTCAGAAGAATAAGAAGAAGAAGAAGAAGAAGAAGAAGAACTAGAATTGTACATTTCCTAAAGGAAATGTGAATGGGGTTTGCGTGGCAAATCGATGGGGTACAAAACGGTAGTAAACTGGCCAATAGAACAACATGCTAATCGAGTTGCTAGCATGATGCTAACATGATTAGCATGTAGCTAGCATGATGCTAATCGTGTTAGCATCATGCTAGCAACATGCTAATCGACTTGCTAGCATCATGCTAATATGATTAGCATGTAGCTAGCATGATGCTAATCATGTTAGCATCATGCTAACAACATGCTAATCGAGTTGCTAGCATCATGCTAACATAATTAGCATGTAGCTAGCATAATGCTAATCGTGTTAGCATCATGCTAGCAACATGCTAATCGACTTGCTAGCATCATGCTAATATGATTAGCATGTAGCTAGCATGATGCTAATCGTGTTAGCATCATGCTAACAACATGCTAATCGAGTTGCTAGCATCATGCTAACATGATTAGCATGTAGCTAGCGTTATGCTAATCGTGTTAGCATGATGCTAGCAACATGCTAATCGAGTTGCTAGCATCATGCTAGCAACAGTGCTAGGGTGCCCTGAGTGGTTGCTAGGTGGTTGCTAAGGCGTTGCTAGGTGGTTGCTAGGGTATTCTAAGTGGTTGCTAAGGCGTTGCTAGGCGGTTGCTAGGGTGTCCTGAGTGGTCGCTAGGCCCTTACTAAGGCGTTACTAAGCAGTTGCTAGGTGGTTGCTAGGCGGTTGCTAGGGTAATTTGGGTGGTTGCTAGGCAGTTGCTAGGGTACCCTGGGTGGTTACTAGGCAAGCCTCACATACATGCCTGATGAAATATTTATACTTAGTAAGCATTTCTAGCAAGTTACAGTACTTGGCTAGTCAATATTAGCATGTAGCTAGTCACTGCTAGCATGTGTAGCATATAGGAAGTTCCGTTTGCTAGCATGGGTGAAACGAGGCAATCCCCAAGTGTCTACGATGTTGTGATGCTGAGATATAGCTGTTGATGAATGGTTGCTAGGGTACTCTCTTTTGTTGCTATGGGCGAGGTTACAGAGTGAACTTGAATGTGGTTGGCTGTCCAAGTCAAATGAGCCAACCCCCAAGTCAATAGGACACTGCTAAGCAAAGATATGCATGTGGACCAGTTACAATGGCAGTCTATGGGGCCAGTTTGGGGGCGTGGCTTGTGAGCTTCATTATCATATTGAAAAGCTCATTGGTTCTCTGAGTCCAATGAGCCAACCCCTAAGCCTATATGACACTGCAATGCAAAGATATGCATCTAGCCCTATTATAATAGAAGTCTATGGGACCCATTTGGGGGCGTGGCTTGTGAGCTTCATTATCATAGAGTGATGCTGATTGGTTGCCTGAGTCAAATGAGCCCACCCCCATGTCTCTATGACACTCCTATGTAATGTTATAGATGTGTGACCTTTATAATGGAAGTCAATGGGATCTGCAATGGGACGTCCCACCCCATGTTAAGTCAATGGGGCAGTTATTAAGGGTCTTTAAGTGGTTTGGGGGGGCGTGGCTTGTGAGCTCAAATATCATATTGAGATGCTGATTGGTTGCCTAAGTCAAATAAGACAACCCCCAAGTCAGTATGACACTGCCACGTACTGTGATTGACATATGACATTTATAATGGGAGTCAATGTAATGAATGGGAGTCAATGGGCAATGTAAAGTCAATGGGGAGCACTTTGGGACGTCCTAGAGCCCCAGGGGTGCGACCTATACCCGCTTTTGGGGTATGTTCTCACTTAGGCTGCAACCCCCTACAGATGTTGTGAATCCCATATTTCTATGAAATTCACAATGGACACAGTGATTGGTTAAAGTTCGGCTCCATGTAAAGTCAATGGAGACTTTGGGACGTCCTAGCTCCCCAGGGGTACAACATTTACCGCGTTTCGGGGTGTGGTTTGAAGCCTCCTATAACCCTCTCGAGATGTCGCGAATCCCATGTCTCTACGAATTTCCCTGTTGGCGCTACGGCGATTTCCGGGAATAGTATCTACGAGTGTCTAGAAAATGAATGGGAGTCAATGGGGCCCATGTAAGTCAATGGGGACCACTTTGGGACGTCCTAGAGCCCCAGGGGTGCAACTTATACCCCCTTGCGGGGTATGTTCTCGCTTAGGCTGCAACCCCCTACAGATGCTGTGAATCCCATATTTCTATGAATTTCACACTTGGCGCTATAATCTTTCAAAGTTGGGCGTAATGTTGAGTCAATGCGTTTTGGGGGGTGGTTTTGGGGCCCCTGCGGGGCCCCAAAACCACCCACCCCTTATAAAAGTCATAGCACACCATTCCCGATAAGGCCGCACGATTTGAGCCCACTTTCAAGGGTCTGGGACAAAAGCTGCGGGACTAGTTACGCGCCGAAAAAGTGTACGGAAGAAGAAGAAGAAGAAGAAGACAGAATAATAAACCAGGCACAATAGTAAGAATGGACTTTGCCTATGGCAAACCCCATTAATAATAATAAGTTTACGTGAGATAACAGTATGTTGGCTTTTCAAGCCACCATAATAATAATAAGTTTAAGTGAGATAACAGTATGTTGGCTTTTCAAGCCACCATAACTATCACGACGACCATAGGCTAAATTATTCATTTATTTATTTGACAAATGAAAGAAAGAAGAAACTCATATCTATCTTAACTCAAACTCCTGCGTCGACCTGAACCGGTCGCTGGCCTGTGCATAATCAAACGCATCAAGAGAGACTGATGCAGAGGCAGTTGTCAATAAATTCTTTGTCTTTGCCTCGGAAAGTCCACTTCTTGTGACAGTAAATTTGTTCTGGAGGCTGAACCCGCGTTCAGCTGCCACACTGGAGATTCCTTGCCAGAAGCGGCCCAGACTCTACAGACAGACTCAGGCCAGATATGGTTAACAGGAATCGGGTTAGTGCTTTACAGCCGCATCACAAACACATGTGCCGATGCAGAGTCGGAGCCGGAGGCGCCGAAGGGCAGCCGGGCTCAGGCCGATTACTACCCGCTATCTGGGAAGTTGTATTGAAGTGCTATGAAATACTATAGACCAGTGGTTCTCAAACTGTGATACAAGTACCACTAGTGATACAGACGAATCGCTGAATAATTAATGTAAAAAATTAACACACTTTTAACCCTTTAGCATGTATGATAAACACAAATGTGATCAGTAAATTGATTTTAATATGCTAAACCTTTTATTTTCAATTTTCTAATGTTTGTTATGTATTCTGTCATTTGAAGCTAATCTCTCAACATCTGTAACGGTTGTTGGTGCGTCGGAATATTTTTATATCCCAATGTTGACAGGAATATTATAATCACTTGCTTTTCTGACACACAAAGCCTACTCTAACGTGCAGTAAGCAGATCTCATTTTTAATTTAAATGTGTAAATCCAATTCATATATTTAAAATACAAGTTAATGTTTAGATTTCAAAGATTTACAAATAAGTCATATATACACGCAACATACTTCAACTATGTGTATATATTTATATATCAATATGATGACTTATAGCCTATATTTATGAGGTCCAAGGAACAATTCCAGGTTTTAATGAATAGTCTAATTTATGATAATTGTTTACATTTAAATACAGCACTTTTCTTTTTACTTTTTAAATGCCATTTTTAATTAACTTTTAAAAGCACATTTTAATTAAACGTTAATGTTTTATTTTTTTACTTGTAAGTGCAACCCCGCCAGTCCTACACCATCAAACCCACTCCGAACTGGGATCGAACCGGCGACCCTCCGCAAGGGAGTCAGTTGCTCTAACAAGGAGGCTAAAGACCGTAGCCTCTAGCGTTTGTCGCTAGAGCACCTTTAGAGGTCAGAGGAGTGAGGTTTACCTGCACAACACACACTAGCTGGCCTCAGTTACATAAGCACAGTACAGTGTTAATGTTCAAACTATTTATAATATAATGTAATGTGTGTTTATAAGGCGCGTTTATTGTGTATTGTGTATTGAATAATGTTTAAAGTGGCTGAGAGTAATGAATATTTATAATAATAAGAATTAATTTGACACATTTTTGAACTGTGCAGTGCTGCAGCTGCTTTATTAGGCCTACTACGCTACTGTATTCAATACCGGTTATTACGGTGGTACTTGGAGAGACAAATTTTTTCTGAGGTGGTACTTAGTGAAAGAAGTCTGAAAACCGCTGCTATAAGCCATTTCGATGTGGTGATGTCATTGGCTCGTGAGCATTTTCTGCTTGTTATCAAACTATTTCATATTTGTAACAAGCGGCAATTTAATCATAACTTGATGCTTAAACAGATATCATAACGTTATTTCTCAATATGTGGCTCTTTTTGGATTCTCAGAAGCTCTAGCATTGTTTTGTTTATGTCCCACAAAAATGGTTTATACAGGACTAAAAGTAATATGAACATTAAAGTGTGTCTTGTTTTAGTTCCATGGTCTCCAAACTCGTGCGATGTGTGTAAGCAGGTGCTGTGAATCCTCGGGTTGCTCCTGGTTCATCTCTGTGCATGTGCGCGGGTCTGGTTGCGGGAGTGCGGTTCTAAAGAAGCGCGTGATTTCCTGCACACACGCCGTGTATCCCGCGCAGAACTGACTCCACTCACCTGACACAAAAAAACATTACATATTTCTTTCTATTATGCTACTACTCACTTTCTAATGTTAAATGTTTGTATCCCAGATAAAAAAAAGTTGAAATAGTTTACGCTACAAATACCATCAAATTTTAGCTATCAAACACAGTAAATATTAAATGTTTATAATGATTTATTTGACATATTTGCGATATAATCTTGGTTTTAGCATGCCACCAATATAAGGAAACAAAATGACAGTAGATATCCATGATGTTTGCCTTAAAACCAATACAAATCCTATTATAAGCTATAAAACTGTTAGAAATGTAATGCTGGCTTCTGTTGTTTCTGTTTTTTCCAGCAGTTTAATACATAACTGTCAACCCTCCCGTTTTTCCCGGGATTCTCCCGTATTTTACAGTTCTATCCCGGTATCATCCCATAAAGGTATTTTCCCGTATTTCTCCTGTATTTTCAGTCTTTCTCTGAAGAGTCGAGCCTCCCTATAAGCAACCCATACCGCCGAACCACAAGGGGTCGCCCCTTGCTCTTAAATGTGAGTCTGTTCTGTGCTTTCGTTTTGTTTTGGAATGAAAACATGAAAACACTTATAAATAAATAAATAAAAAACGGCGCGGCTCCCCTCTTTTTCATTACAGGTGCCGTCGCCCATTCTATACAATCCTCAAAGCAGTCATATAATGGTGCATGACTATCAGCTGACGCGCTCCATACTGATAAATAGACGCTGTTTCCAGGGCCGGAGCAAGCTGAACTGCCGCTCTAGGCAAAGGACGGTCACGCCGTCCTTAACCCCAACCCTCTCTATTCTGCCGCGGTGTCATGTTTAGACGCGGATATAATGGAGGGCGCGGGCGGTGAGGGTAATGTCGGGGACACCGCCCTCTCTATTCTATCACCCTAGACGCGAGAATAACTAAGGGCGCGGGTGGTGAGGGTGGTGTCACAGACACCGCCCTCTCTATTAGTCGCGGATATTACTGAGGGAGCAGGTGGTGAGGGTAGTGTCGGGGACGCCGCCTTCTCTATTCTATCGCCCTTGAAGAGGATATAACCAAGGGCGCGGGTGGTGAGGGTAGTGTTGCAGACACCGCCCTCTCTATTAGTCGCGGATATAACTAGGGGCGCAGGTGGTGAGGGTAGTGCAGGGGTCGGCAACCCAACAAGTTGAAAGAGCCATATTGGACCAAAAAAAACAAAAAACAAATATGTCTGGAGCCGCAAAAAATGTAAAGCCTTATATAAGCCTTATAATGAAGGAAACACATGCTGTATGTATCTATATTAGCTATATTAGCCTACTAAATAAATGAGTAAGTTGGCTATAAATACATAATGAGCCTTCATGATTAAATAGCCACTGAAATAAGGTGGTTGGTGTTTATTTCGTTGTCATTTAAACACTTCAGCACAGCCTCTGGTCTTTCAGTGGTATTAATTTTATAATTTCTTCTTGCGGCCCATCAGAGTTCACATACCTGCATAAAAGCGCGTTGAATATCGGTCACATCACAGGCAATTTAGTATGCTGGCACTGAATTAATGTTCTTGGTTTGCTGATCGTTGATGTTACCTGCCATTTTAATAGCCCTTTCCTTCACTGTCTTAGCGGAGAGAGGTATATCTTTAATTTTTTGTATTATCTTGATTTTGTTTTTGAATTCTGCAAATAGGTGTTCTAATATGTTGAATGACTCCATGTAGTCACCATCTGTGTACGGTTTTCCATGCTTTATTATCTTCCGGTTTGTTTACAACAGCCACCTGCCCGGCATCCCGCCCTGCTGATAGAAACGTGTGTCGCAGGCTATGAGGCAAATCTTCGTTGACAGAAATGTTAAAATTAAATATTAATTCTACCCACTTTTACAGCATTTGAAAACGTTAAAAATGTTTGTCCTCCTATAGAAATCATATTAAAACTGAAAAAATATATTAAACTCCCCCATCTTTTTCCATTTTCAAATATTTTTGAAAAAGCTCCAGGGAGCCACAAGGGCAGCGCTAAAGAGCCGCGGGTTGCTGACCCCTGGGGTAGTGTCACAGACTCCACCCTCACTATTAGTTGCGGATATAACTGAGGGCGCGGGTGGTGAGGGTTGTGTCGCAGACTCCACCCTCACTATAAGTCGCGTATATAACTGAGGGCGCGGGTGGTGAGGGTTGTGTCGCAGACTCCACCGTCTCTATTAGTCGCGGATATAACTGAGGGCGCGGGTGGTGAGGGTAGTGTCGCAGACTCCACCCTCACTATAAGTCGCGTATATAACTGAGGGCGCGGGTGGTGAGGGTTGTGTCGCAGACTCCACCGTCTCTATTAGTCGCGGATATAACTGAGGGCGCGGGTGGTGAGGGTTGTGTCGCAGACTCCACCGTCTCTATTAGTCGCGGATATAACTGAGGGCGCAGGTGGTGAGGGTAGTGTCTGGGACCCCGCCCTCTCTATTCTGCTGCCCCAGGCGGCCGCCTAGGTCGCCTCTATGGACGCGCCGGCCCTGGCTGTTTCCCAAACTGATTCTGTACACACGATTTGAAGCGGAGTGAAAGTCTGGCTTTTGTGTGCGTGTTTAAACAGACAAATACACATAATTATCAATAATAACATATAAACATGTCGATCTTGGTAGGGTTTCTTTTCAAACACAACTAATTTAGTCTTAAATGAGCATAAAAAGTAAGGAAAGCAGTTGAATGCTTTGATTATAATGTTAGATGTGTGCGTTTTTAAAGTGACACCTGTTATTTAATATAATTTTTTTTTTTTAAATAAATAAGGGATTCATTTGTGGCTCTTTAATCAGAATGTGTGCGGTATACAGTGTAGAAACGGCTAATGAGATTGATAGCTTGATTCTTTTTTATTATAATAGTTATAAATTTTAATAAGCTGAACTGTTTGCTAATGTGTATATTTTTTCTTTTTTGTTAATAATCATTTTAAAACATATTACTGACCTTTTAACTGTTTATTTACAATGATACTGCTCCAAATGAACATATTTAATAATTTGGGATTTAAAAAAAAAAAAATTGAGGAGATCCCTTATTATGGTGGGCATATCCCTTATTTTCACATCCCAATGTTGACAGGTATGGTTTAATAATTTACTGATGTTACCTGTTGTAGGGCAGTGCAGTGTGCGCAGATGCCGTACGGTGAACTCAAGAATTTCTGCCTTTTCCAGTTTTGATGACTGAATTCTCTTAAAGATACACAAAGTATTAGTCAATTGTTGGCGTGAATGTAGTTCTTAGACAGCGATCATACTCACGGGTGTCGCGTGGGCTTGAATCAGGAGCGTGCGCAGCTCTCCGATGCAGGCGTTTATGCGCGCGCGTCTCCGTCGCTCCATCAGCGGTTTAGAGATCTTCAAATAGAAGTTGAAAACGATTGTATAAACATTCATTCATTTTCCTTCAGCTTAGTCACTAAGTCAGAAGTCGCCACAGTGGAATGAACCACCAAATATTCCAGCATGTTTTACGCAGCGGATGCCCTTCCAGCTGCAACCCAGTACTGGGAAACATTGTAAAATAATACACTGCAAAACATATGCATTAATTAGCAGGTTCCATATTTTGTGGTTTGCATGGTGCTTTCTGAAGTTTATTTATAAACTAATGTTGAGAACTAATGTGCTTATGATTGATCACAGCCGGTCCTGCATTATACAATTTATGATTGACCGATCAGATGACTACTAAGCCATTATATATACCCTCAGTTCCATATGACTGCCATGTTTGTTTTGAAGAATCCACCTCATACCCAGCCTGATCTCACGAATAAGCGTAAATATTTTACGTTTTGCCTGTTTAGTGGCTAATTCGTACGAAAATTGTACGATTTTAAAAAGGAAGCGTGGCACCTAACCGCACCCCTAAACCCGACCGTCATTGGGGGATGAGCAAGTCATACTAAATTGTACGAATTAGATCGTAAAAATTCATTCGAATTAGCCACCAAATTAAAAAGTTACGAATTGCTGTGAGATTGTGTTGCCATGCCCTTCCTGCCTTAGATGGGTGGCACGGTGGCCCAGTGGTTAGCACTGTTGCCTCACAGCAAGAACGTCACTGGTTCTAGTCCTTACCAAGCCAGCTGACGTTTCTGTGCTGAGTTTACACGTTCTCCCTGTGCTCATGTGGTTTTCCCCCGGGTTCCCCGGTTTCCTCCCACTTAGGTCTAAGCTTAAGTTAATCGACTAATCCAAATCAGCATCATAGACATGCTCCTAGAAAGTAGTTATTTCTTAAGAGTGATCATTATCTGTTCATTATCCACTAGAGCAGGGCGGTTCTCCAGACCTACCTGAGCTCAAACTCCCCTCTCGCCTTATAAACGGGAGGGAGCCCCGGGCTCGAGGATCCTATGAGCTCAGGGCTCTCTCCCAGGACAGCATGCCAAACACACTTTATAATCAATCATCAGCTAAGTGTGAACTCTTGAACTGTTTATTTATGGTTGTGAATTGCATTATGGGAGTTTTATCTCTGCTCTGTCCACTTTTGGTGTTGAATAATCAACTCTACAGTTTAACAGAGTGATTTTTATTGGCATTTAAGAGCACTGTAAAAGTATTAGGTGCTGGATTGCACACAAATTCTTCATGTTGTCCCAACACAAGTTGAATAAGTTAACTTAATTGTTTTGATATTTTAGGAGATGCATCTCATGCCTCCAAAAGCCTGAATTACTAATATATATATATATCTATATCTATCTATCTATATATATATATATATATATATATATATATATATATATATATATATATATATATATATATCATTAAACATAAGATGATAAACTGTTTTACAAATAATTTGTGCAGTATTTAAAATGTACACAAACTTTAACTTGGGAATGAATCCAGTTTCAATTAAAAAAATAAATAAATTGAATACTGTTAGCCCGCTTAAGTGATATTAGTTTTGGATTGTCTTACCACTGTTATACAAAGACTTGCCTAATTATCATAACTTTACCTTAATAAACCTAGCTAAGCCTTTAAATGTCACTTTAAGCTGAATACTATTGTCTTAAACAATATCTAGTCTAATATTATGTGCTGTCATCATGGCAAAGTTATTAGAGATGAGTTCTTAAAACTATTATGAATAGAAATGTGTTGAAATCTAAGTTAAATTGTGCATTAATTACTTTAATTACAAACAGAATTATAATTTCCCAGGAGGGTGAATAATATTGACTTCGACTGTATATTGGCTATGAATGTAAAGAATATAAACATACACATATAATACATAAATATAATCATTTAAACACAAAAAGGCCTCACCTTAGACCTGCGCTGCGGGATGTCGGTCATTTCACCGTGATTTAACACTCTTTAAAATCTCCTCGCTTCAGCAGCAGTTTACTGTGCTACTGTTTACTATGTCCGAGTGTCTTATAAAGCCTGCGCAAGAGAGCTGGTGTCCGCCCAGAGCTGTGGGTGGTCAAGTGCGTGTTTTATTCATGAGGCTTTAATCTGCGGCTTCTGCTCCTGTCAATCATGTGTGACTGACAGCCCATCAGACTCAGCACAGAGCGTACAAGAGGATTTACTGATATATGAAAGACAATATTCTTTTCAGATTAGTGGAAACTCTTCACCAGGAGAGGAGTGGAAGATGTAGGAAGACAAGAATACTATGAGCACCTCCAGATCCCACACACCCCGGCTGGCTCTCAGATCTTTTGCTTTAGAGCTTTAGTTTTTCCGAGTCCTAAAAAGAAAGTCAAATAAGTTCTCTGAAAGCAAGTTTGTTACATTTATTTTAATTAAAGAGATTTAAACATTATATAAACGATAAAGTAAATTTAAAATAAATAAAATAAAAAGATTTTATGAAATATTAAAAACTAAATTGCACTATGGAGTTTTTAAACTTTGTATTCTTAGGAAAATAAGCTGAATTGTGGATTCAAAGTCACTCTATTTTTTTTTTCTTATTTTGTATAGACATCTGTCTGTCCATTCATTTACATACACTCACCGGCCACTTTATTAGGTACACCTGTCCAACTGCTCGCTAACGCAAATATTCTAATCAGCCAATCACATGGCAGCAGCTCACTGCATTTAGGCATGTAGACATGGACAAGAGGATCTGCTGCAGTTTATATCGAACATCAGAATGGGGAAGAAAGGGGATTTGAGTGACATTGAACGTGGCATGGTTGTTGCTGCCGGACGGGCTGCTCTGAGTATTTCAGAAACTGCTGATCTACTGCGATTTTCATGCACAACCATCTCTAGGGTTTACAGAGAATGCTCTGACAAAGAGGAAATATCCAGTGAGCGGCAGTTCTGTGTGCGCAAATGCCTTGTTGATGAGGCCAGAGGTCAGAGGAGAATGGCCAGACTGGTTCCAGCTGATAGAAAGGCAACAGTAACTCAAATAAGCACTCGCTACAACCGAGCTCTGCAGAAGAGCATCTCTGAACACACAACACGTCCAACCTTGAGGCGGATGGGCTACAGCAGCAGAAGAGCACACCGGGTGCCGCTCCTGTCAGCTAAGAACAGGAAACTGAGGCTACAATTCACACAGACTCACCAAAACTGGACAATAGAAGATTGGAGAAACGTTGCTGCTCTGATGAGTCTCCATTTCTGCTGACACATTCGGATGCTCGGGTCAGAATTTGGCCTCAACAACATGAAAGCATGGATCCATCCTGCCTTGTATCAGCGGTTCAGGCTGGTGGTGGTGGTGTAATGGTGTGGGGGAGATTTTCTTTGGGTCCATTAGTACCAATTGAGCATCAACGCCACAGCCTACCTGAGTATTGCTGCTGACCATGTCCATCCCTTTATGAGCACAGTGTCTCCATCTTCTGATGGCTACTTCCAGCAGGATAACGCAGCATGTCATAAAGCTCAATCATCTCAGACTGGTTTCTTGAACATGACGATGAGTTCACTGCACTCAAATGGCCTCCACAGTCACCAGAGCTCAATCCAATAGAGCAGCTTTGGGATGTGGTGGAAGGGGAGATTGGCATCATGGATGTGCAGCCGACAAATCTGCAGCAACTGTGTGATGCTATCATGTCCATATGGAGCAAAATCTCTGAGGAATATTATAAATTCTGATGGGAAATTGCGTTTGTTTGGGGGAAAATGTTTAGTTATTTTAATTTAATGGTCAAGAAATAAAACCGTGTTTACAGTTGTATACATTGGGGATATGTGCAAGTAAACTGTGTTAATCACTTCTTTCCTATGATTTGTTTAATTTATCAGCAGTTTGTGAATAAAGATGATGGTGGTGATACCAGAGATGATGATGATGATGTCAGTGATTGTGGTGATGAGGTACAGATACTGATGATGATGGTAATGATGAAGATGATGATGGTGGCGGTGATGATGATGATGTTTGTGATGCTGAAGATGATTTTAATAATGACAAAGATGATGGTGATGATAGTAATGAAGTCGATGGTGATGATGATGATGATGATGGTAATGATGATTGTGATTATGTTTGTGATACTGATGATGATGATTGATGATGACGTTAATGAGAAAAAATGGTGATGTTGCTTGTGATGCTGATGAAGATGATGAAGGTAATGATGAAGATGAGTGATGATGACGTTAATGAGGATAAAGATAATGGTGATGATGTTTATGATGCTAATGATGACGGTAATGATGATGAAGATGAAGGTGATGATGATGTTTGTGATGTTGATGATGACTGTGATGACCAGTGATGATGATGAAGATGATGGTAATGATGTTTGTGATGCTGATGATGACGTTAATGATGGCGAAGATGATGGTGATACTGATAAAGATGATGTTGATGATGAAGATGATGATGATGATGACGGTAATGATGATAAAGATAATGGTGATGATGTTTGTGATGCTAATGATGACGGTAATGATGATGAAGATGATAGTGACGATGATGATGATGACGGTAATGATGAAGATGACGTTAATGATGATAAAGATAATGGTGATGATGTTTGTGATGCTAATGATGACGGTAATGATGATGAAGATAATAGTGATGATGATGATGACGGTAATGATGAAGATAAGGTTAATGATGATAAAGATAATGGTGATGATTTTTGTGATGCTAATGATGACGGTAATGATGATGAAGATAATAGTGATGATGATGATGACGGTAATGATGAAGATAAGGTTAATGATGATAAAGATAATGGTGATGATGTTTGTGATGCTAATGATGACGGTAATGATGATGACGGTAATGATGATGATGACGGTAATGATGATAAAGATAATGGTGATAATGTTTGTGATGCTAATGATGATGGTAATGATGATGAAGATGATAGTGATGATGATGATGATGACGGTAATGATGAAGATAAGGTTAATGATGATAAAGATAATGGTGAAGATGTTTGTGATGCTAATGATGATGGTTATGATGATGAAGATGATAGTGATGATGATGATGATGACGGTAATGATGAAGATGACGTGATGATAAAGATAATGGTGATGATGTTTGTGATGCTAATGATGACGGTAATGATGATGAAGATGATAGTGATGATGATGATGATGACGGTAATGATGAAGATGACGTTAATGATGATAAAGATAATGGTGATGATGTTTGTGATGCTAATGATGATGGTAATGATGATGAAGATGATAGTGACGATGATGATGATGACGGTAATGATGAAGATGAGGTTAATAATGATAAAAATAATGGTGATGATGTTTGTGATGCTAATGATGACGGTAATGATGATGAAGATGATAGTGATGATGATGATGATGATGACGGTAATGATGAAGATGACGTAATGATGATAAAGATAATGGTGATGATGTTTGTGATGCTAATGATGACGGTAATGATGATGACAGTAATGATGAAGATGACGTTAATAATGATAAAGATAATGGTGTTGATGTTTGTGATGCTAATGATGATGGTTATGATGATGAAGATGATAGTGATGATGATGATGATGACGGTAATGATGATAAAGATAATGGTGATGATGTTTGTGATGCTAATGATGACGGTAATGATGATGAAGATGATAGTGACGATGATGATGATGACGGTAATGATGAAGATGAGGTTAATGATGATAAAGATAATGGTGATGATGTTTGTGATGCTAATGATGACGGTAATGATGATGAAGATGATAGTGATGATAATGATGATGACGGTAATGATGAAGATAAGGTTAATGATGATAAAGATAATGATGATGACGGTAATGATGATGAAGATGATAGTGATGATGATGATGATGATGATGATGATGGTAATGATGAAGATGACGTTAATGATGATAAAGATAATGGTGATGATGTTTGTGATGCTAATGATGACGGTAATGATGATGAAGATGATAGTGATGATGATGATGATGATGATGACGGTAATGATGAAGATGACGTTAATGATGATAAAGATAATGGTGATGATGTTAGTGATGCTGATGATGATGGTAATGATGATGAAGATGATAGTGATGATGATGATGATGATGACGGTAATGATGTGGATAAGGTTAATGATGATAAAGATAATGGTTATGATGTTTGTGATGCTAATGATGACGGTAATGATGATGACGGTAATGATGATAAAGATAATGGTGATGATGTTTGTGATGCTAATGATGACGGTAATGATGATGAAGATGATAGTGACGATGATGATGATGACGGTAATGATGAAGATGAGGTTAATGATGATAAAGATAATGGTGATGATGTTTGTGATGCTAATGATGACGGTAATGATGATGAAGATAATAGTGATGATGATGATGATGATGATGACGGTAATGATGAAGATGACGGTAATGATGATAAAGATAATGGTGATGATGTTTGTGATGCTAATGATGACGGTAATGATGATGAAGATAATGATGATGATGACGGTAATGATGAAGATGAGGTTAATGATGATAAAGATAATGGTGATGATGTTTGTGATGCTAATGATGACGGTAATGATGATGAAGATAATAGTGATGATGATGATGATGATGATGATGACGGTAATGATGAAGATGACGGTAATGATGATAAAGATAATGGTGATGATGTTTGTGATGCTAATGATGACGGTAATGATGATGAAGATGATGATGATGATGACGGTAATGATGAAGATGACGGTAATGATGATAAAGATAATGGTGATGATGTTTGTGATGCTAATGATGACGGTAATGATGGTGAAGATGATGGTGATGCTAATGATGATGGTGATGATGTTTGTGCTACTGAAGATGACGGTGATGACGGTAATTATAATGATTCATGTTTATTTATGTAGCGCTTTTACATTGTAGATTATGAAAATCATGAATGAAAGAAGATGAAGATAATGGGGATGATGATGTTTGTGATACTGATGGTCATGGTTATGTTGATGATGGTGGTTGTGATGATGATGAAGATGATGACGATGACAGTGATGAAGTAGATGATGATGATGATGGTAATTATGATGAAGATGACTGTGGTGATGATGACAGTAATGGTGATGATGATGACGGTAATGATGAGCAAGATGATGCTGATGACGGTGTTGGTGGTGGTAATGATGAAGATGTTTGTGATGCTGTTGATGAAGATGTTGGTGATGATGAAGAGCAAGATAGTGATGGCAGTAATGATAATTAAAATGATGGTGATGATATTGGTGATGCTGATGAAGATGATGCAGCTGGTGGTGATGATGAAATGTAAAATTCAGAATCAATATATCTGTGTGTGTGTGTGTGTGTGTGTGTGTGTGTGTGTGTGTGTGTGTGTGTGTGTGTGTGTGTGTGTGTGTGTGTGTGTGTGTGTGTGTGTGTGTGTGTGTGTGAGAGAGAGAGAGTGTTGTTCCCACAGTGGATCAGGATTAAGCTCTGGCTGATGAATGGAGTTTGTCTTTCTCTTGTCAAGAGTGAACGTGTGACGCTCTTCAGCTGGAGGACTCAAACTCTTCTCCTTTCACTGACACACACACACACACACACACACACACACACACACACACACACACACACACACACACACTGAGCGCCTCTTGCTCTTCAGCTGCACATCTTCAGTGTGTGTTGTAGAATTAGTTTTCCTACACTCTGATGTGTTTGTCTGTGCGGGTGTATCCTGTATTGATGATGACTGCTGTGATTTGTTTTCTGTTTGGTTTCGTCTTTTTATTTGAATCGCATCATCACTGTGTATTAATGACTGAACACTTTCAGAAAGCTAATCAACAGCGGTTTACATTTAGCAGTTCACATTTTATTATTTGGAACTTTCTATGAATTGGTTTGGAAGTTCTGCGACATTAATGTGAAGCTCATTTATGGTGAATGTTCTGTGTAATTTAATCTTTACTGAAAGTTGATATTACTTCAGTGTTCAAGCACTTTTTGTCAATTATCAGGAGGCGTTCAGCATTTATTACAGGTAATGTGTGTCCACTGAGTAATGTTCAAGAATCTCCTGTAATTATTCATGATTTTTTTAATTGATATTGTTGTTTTGTAATTGACATTTGCTGTCTTGACTCAATATTCTGTTTGTTTGTATTTTCCATTTTTTTCCCTTGAAATTGTCTTTACATTTTGTATTTCCCACTTTTCTTTTTGAAACTGACTTTACGTCTCACAATACAAATTTTTCTTTCTCCAAAACTTTGTCTTTTCTCCATTTTCCCTTTGGAATTTGGAGATAACATCTAAAATAATTTCCGCTTAAATTCTGAGTTTATATCTAAAATTCAGACTTTTTTTCAAGTTTAAATCTCACAATCCCATTCCCCCCCAGTATTCCCGTTTGTTTAGTTTTTTTTGCAATTTTGAATTTGTCTGGAAAATTCAGACTTTAAATCTCACAATTCAGACTTTCCCCTGATATTTGTAGTGCACATCTTGTAATTCACACTTTTTGTCGTGCAGCTCTGCCTGTTTTTCTTCTGTTTTCTTCAGTTTACATCTTGCAATTCTGCCTGTTTTCACCCTGAAATTGTCTCAAAATTAAATTTTTTTCCTTCAATATTCTGTGTTATATTTTGCAATTCTGACATTTTTTTTTTTAACATTTTACTTTGTCTTGTAATTCAGACATTTCTCTTGAAATTCAGAGTTTACGTCTTTTAATTCCCACTTGTAATTTTGATTTTGCTCCAATTTTTAATCCAGGATTCAGAATTAAATGTTCAGACTTTTTCTTCTTAAAATTTGGAGTTTGGAAACTTCTGCCAATCTTTTTTTTTTCCACCCAAATTGCAAAATGTGTTGTAATTTGGACCTTCCCTCCCTGAAATTTGGAGTGTACAACTTGTAATCCCACCTTTTTTTCCTGTGATCTCTCGCATTGTGTAAAATTTAGATTTTTTAAATGTGCAATTCAGACTATTTTCCCTTAGAATTTACATTTTGCTATTTAGATTTTTCCCTAAAAATGGTCAAATTCTGCCTTTTTCTTTTCATTGTATTCCAAATTTACCTCTTGCCTATTTTTCTCCAAATGCTGACCTTTTCTCTCTGAGAAAACATCTCTCTCTGAGTTTACATCTAAAAATACATTTTCTCTGTAATTAAGAGTTCAGATCTTTGTTATTCAGACTTTTATTCTTTGAATTCTGACATGACATCTCACAACATCTCACAACTCCAATATGTGACATCAGAGTTTACATCTAAAATTCACTCACTTTTCCTCCAAGAATCTACATCCCACAATGTTCAAATCAAAACATTCTGACGTATTTTCCCTGAAATTTCCTGTTGATGTTTCATAATTCTGACTTTCTTTCTTTCTGAAGGTAAACATCATTCATCTGACCATTAAAAATGTCCTGAAAGTCAGTTTATGTTAAGCAATTCAATCTTTTTTCCAGATGTTCTGAGTTTACGTCTCGCAGTTCTGACATTTTTGTCCACGAAATTTTGAGTTTACGTTTCTGCAATTCTGATGTTTTTCCTAATAATTTGTTTTGCATCTCACAATGCAGACTCTTCCCCTGAAACTCAGAGTTCACATCTTATAATTCACACTTTTATTCTTGCAATTTTGACTGCATATCTCTGTTTTTCTCCAGGATTTAGAGGTAATGACAAAAAATTCTGACTTTTTTTCCTGAAATTTGCAGTTTATATTTTATAATTCTGACATCTGTGTGGAGTTTACGTCTATAAATTCAAGCTTCCCTGAAATTCAGAGTTTGCATCCTGTAATTGACACTTTTTCCTCTTGGATTTTGCATCTTACATTATTCACTTCCCCCTGGAGTTCTCCGAGTTTACATCTAAAAACAACATTTGGTTTGCATCTCGCAATTCTGACTTTCCCCCTCAAATTTCACACTTTTTATTCCACTTTTACACATCCACTAGTATTCTTGCAGCTCTGCTTTTCCTGACGCTCTGAGTTCCCATCACACATTTCTGACTGTTTTCTCCACAGTTCTGAGTTTACAGTTTGCAATTCTTTTGTGATTGAAATTTTCCAGAAATTTGTTTTGCATCTCATAATTCAGATTTAAGACTCTTAATTCACACTTTTATTCTTGCAATTCTGACTTAAATTGTTTTCCTGAAGTTTAGAGTTTATATTTTATAATTCTGACATTTTTGTGGAGTTTACGTCTAAAAATTCAAGCTTCTCTGAATTTCAGAGTTTGCATCCTGCAATTCACTTTTCCCTCTTGGATTTTGCATCTCACAATATTCACTATATTTACATCTAAAACCATTTTTTTCACCTAAAATTGGTTTTGCATCTCTTAATTCAGACTTTCCCCCCTTCAAATATAGAGTTCACATCTTTTATTCCACTTTTATTCTTGCAGTTCTGACTGTTTTCCCTGATGTTCTGAGTTTACATCACTCAATTCTGATTTTATTCCTGAAATTTGGAGTTTGCGATTCTGGAATAGTTTCCTCAAAAGTTCTGACTTTGCCTTTATAAACTCTGACTTATTCCTCGAAATTTAAGGCTCCATCTTGCAATTCTCCCCTTTTATTTTCACCAGAATTCTGAATTTACATCTCATGATTCTAACTTTGGGCGACACAGTGGCGCAGTAGGTAGTGCTGTCGCCTCGCAGCAAGAAGGTCGCTGGATTGAGCCTCGGCTCAGTTGGCGTTTCTGTGTGGAGTTTGCATGTTCTCCCTGCGTTCGCGTGGGTTTGCTCCGGTTTCCCCCACAGTCCAAACACATGCGGTACAGGTGAATTGTGTAGACTAAATTGTCCGTAGTGTATGAGTGTGTGTGTGTGGATGTTTCCCTGGAAGGGCATCTGCTGCGTAAAAAACTTGCTGGATAAGTTGGCAGTTCATTCCGCTGTGGCGATCCCGGATTAATAAAGGGACTAAGCCGACAAGAAAATGAATGAATGGATTCTAACCTTTCACCCAGAGCTTGTTTACATGTTGTTTTTCCAGGTATTTCTGAGTTTATTTTTCAGTTGTTTTTCTCTGAATTTTGAGTTTACAACAAAATTGACTTTTATTTTTCACAACTTTTTAAACGGTTTTTATATATTTTCAAACTTTTTTTCCCTGTCATGATCTCCAATCTCCAATTTTCAAATTCTTTTTTCTTTTTACTAAATCCATTTGTCTCATTTTCACCTCGTATTTTTTACTTTTTTTGGATGGAATTTGTCTTGTAATTTCTACATTTTCCTTGCAAATCTTCATATTTCCCTTTTGTCTATTTATATCCTTAAAAAATAAGAGATTTGTTGTTCAGTGTAATGCACAGGGGATGCACTTCTTTTTTGCATGCTACAGAGACAACACTAATGAAATAAAGATAATCAGTAATCAGTCACTGCATAAGCACAAGAACCCCACCACACTTGAATTGATATAATTTTAATGAAATGTTCTGAAACAGTAAAACAGCCTGAACAGATATCTGCAAAACGTCATAATGAATTTACAGTAGAAATCAAGTCCAAGAATAATCTAAATATCGTCATAAATAAAGTCACGTCAGCATCAGCAGCGAGTGGAAACAACAGAAGCAAACCCATGCAAAACACCAAAAACATGCGGAGAGAGAGAGAGATGGAGAGAGAGAGATGGAGAGAGAGAGAGATGGAGAGAGTGTAAGAGAGAGAGAGAGATGGAGAGAGAGAGAGAGAAATAACCGTGCAGAAATCAGCATTCAGTACAGAGAATAGATCAAACATGTCGTCATCATCATCAGGCAGAAGCAGACGTGTTCATTCTTAAATATATTTTCACCAGCTCTTTCTATTTTACAGTATTTACAGGCGAATGATGCATAAAGGTCTGATGAAGACGTTCTTCAGGACTGCAGAAGAATAAAAACAGCTCAAGGCACATTCAGAAAGATCCAGAAAATACAGACGTGTCCAATATTCCTCTGTAAAGCAGCCTAGTGCTTCTCAATTCACCCGAGATTGCTTTATGCCACAGAATTCAACAACGAAACAAAACTGCAGCTCATGCCACAGCTGCCAGCTTATATTAAATTCAGTCCTTCTGCTTGGATTTGTTTACATCTGAACATGTAGAAATCACTGTGGTGGATATAGAAACTCACGACTGGAGGTAAAACATGCACGACTTTACACCTTGCACTTACAGCTTCTGTTCACTTGTGAGTTCAGATGTTGCGTTTACAATGTTTTGAAATGATGGACAATAATCAATAATAATAATAATATAAATAATCAAGATGATCAGGACAGGAGTCAACATTTGAAGTGGATCGAAACTGTTCATCAAAGTTGTCCTAAACTATTGGAAAAACATTCATCCTTGTCTGAGGACAATTTAGGTTTTAAACTTTTGATAGACTTCAAATGTTGATGACTGTAGTTGGAATTGCAAGATGTAAACCCATAATAAAAATAGTACTTATAAATATTTAGAATTTACATCATTATTTTGGAATTATGGGTAATTTCAAGATTCAAACTCAATTAGAAAATCTTGTGATTACATTTTTTTTTACATTAAATTCTTTTAATTTATATCTATATTTCTAAGCTTTTATATAAGTATATTATAATATACTTTTTAAATAACATTTTATATTGTGGGTTTATATTTTGCAATTGCAACTTTGTAGAATTATTGAACATAAAAAACTGAATTGCAAAATAAAAACTCAGAATTTAATTGATAAATAAATTGGAATCAGGAGACGTACATTTCAAGTTCCAAAAAAGGATGAAATTTCACGACACAAACTCAGAATTCTAAAGATGAAATGTGGGAATTACAAGATGTGAACTCTGAATTAAAAAGAAAATATATATAAATCACTTTTTTAAATGATAAATTTACATCTTACAATTCCAATTTGAATTCCAAAGATTGAATTCAGAGTTCACATGTTGCATTTGTAATTTTTGAAATATAATTGCAAGATGTAAATCGAGTTATCAGAATTAATGTTGTTATTATTATTTTAATTTACATTTTGCAATTATGGGGAAAAAAGTTCATTACACAAACTCTGAGGTAATTGCAAGATGTCAATTAAGAATAAAAAAGAGAATATTTATTTATATATACCTATCAGAGTTTTTTATTTACATCTTGCAATTACAACTTTTATTTTTTGGAATTCAAAATTTACATTTTGTGATTACAATTTTATTTATTTTTTATTCTGAATTTACATTTTGCCATTCCAACCTTTTGGAATTATGAAAAAAAAAACTGCAAACTTAAAACTCCAATGTACAAAAGTAGGAATTGCAAAATGTAAACTCCAAATTTAAGGGAAAAAGCCAGAATTGTGAGGGGGAAAAGTGATCTAATTGCAAGACAAACTCAGATTTCCAAGTTTTTATCTCACAATTCCAATTTTTCCAGTACAAAAT